>NC_063199.1:11919058-12219058 GCF_017589495.1 Alosa alosa
CAGAGGAGGAAGATGAAAGCAACACAATGGCAGTTGTAAAATGTTGTGGATTTAATGCTAAACTCATCTTTCATGTTCCAAGCAAATTGACAGTAGGACCTACCTGTAGTCCAAGACTTGACCTCATCATATGAAACTGGTCTACCAGTTTTTTGTGCAACGGTCGCATGTCCAGTGAAACATACTTCTCATGCACAGCCAACCCATATTCCAGAATGTGAGCCTGGAATGGAGGTAGAGTTGGACTATGAAGAGGGGACCACTATGTCCCGATGGGTAATAATAAAACTCCCAAAAAGAAAAGATCTCACTTTGTTCACCTTCGAATTCAACGCAAGGACTCAATGCTTTGTGCATTCTAATCTAATTTGAAATAAAGCTATTTCTCTAATAAATTCCCTTGAAAATATCCATAACACTAAATGCATACTAGAAATCACATCGGCTACAAAATGAATGTGATTTGCATATTAGATGCTGTATATAGATTATGAGGTAAACAATACGGACATTTAGACATACCTGTTCAAACATCAGCTCTCTGAGACGAGTGATCTTATCCCCGTCTTGAGGATGATTTTCAATGTAATCTTTTGCAAAAAATGCCTTTCAGAGCACACAAAGAAACATACAATGTAAATTTCATTGGTACACTCAAGATTTCACTTGAATTATGGTGTAGATATTCATCAGTGAATCATTTCTAAATGGTATCAGATCCTTTGTCTTGAAACTGTGGAAGAATGTTCATTATGTTCCACATCTCAATCAAACTACACTGGCATTGCATTTACTGTAACGTTTCGGCCATTACAGACTACCTGTTCAATGTGACACTGAGAAGAATAGGCCTCTCCTGAGACTTGAGCAAAACGTAATAAGCATTACACAGCTACCATAACAATGTTACATTTTCCTCATCACATGCCCTTCAGCTCACAGTCGACAAGCCATATGAATGATATTAATAAATATTATTCTGGGGTTAATTTTCCATTGTAAAGGTTCACACAGCAGGACACCATAAGGCTTCAGTCCTAGGCTCCATCAGTGATGCTTTTATAAGCAGTTGCTAAGCAACAATCAGAAATGAACACTTGCACCAGTAAGAATTCAGCAAATCAGAAATTATACTAGAAAGGCATCTATAAATCTGTACACAACAGTCGTCTAAGCAATGCAATGCAAATACTACAGTTCATATTTGTAAATGCTATTAAGATGTTTGGCCTCATCCACGGTCTAAGATGACCATGATGCTAGCGTACCTCTTGGTAGCGTGCCAGCCCACCATTAACAGCAGCGTCTATCACTCCATTGAGGCACATGGTGAGGGGGTTGCTGTTCTGCATTTGCCGGGTCTGGCACTGAGCAATCAATGTTCTGAGCTGCAGGTTCTTGTTCTCAATCACTTCAGTGGCGTTCGCCAGTGGACTCATCTCAACCTAGAAACACATGTAAAGGAATGCAATCATGGATGGTAATACTTTATGCAATTCCTTATAACAACCTCAAAATGACATTGTGATAAATAGATCCAGTTTTACCATTTTACCAGTGGTGCGCCAGTAACATTTTCAGACCAAGTATGAGTTAGTATATTATTACATGTATGTACCTGTAATATGTACTAGGCCTATGTAACATGATGTACTATGTAGGATTTACTTTCCTACTATTACATAGATTGAACCATTTTTTCCATCCTCTGTTTTTTCGGCATCCAGTTATTTTTTGTAATGTGTAACAAATTATTGTTGTAATTGACTTACACAACCACAATAAAAATAGTTTGTACATAAATGCAATTCCAAAAAAAATGGGATGTAAACACATGACATTACTTACCAGGTCTCTCTTGTCGACCTCAAACCAGCGGGAGATACCAGGCAGGCTCTGGGCCAGGGTCAGTGTAGTTCGTTCCACCCACAGGCTCTACAGACAAAGACATGGTGTGATGACCGAAGGCACAGCATAGTGATCCCGTTAAGAGGGGATCTTTTATACAGTGTAATCTGGCAGTAGCATTCTAGGCCTTGGTTGGGATTCTCCTATGGATAGAAGGTAGGTCAGCTGTCCCCAAAACATCTGTCATAATATCTTGGGTTGCCAATAACTGTGCCAATATGTTGATACATTTTCCAAAACATGACATACGAAAATGCTTATTTTTGTTCATAGCCACTCAAAAAATGAGAGAAACAAAAAAAGGACTGTGAATGAACCTTGAACTCATTCTCCTTGTCCTTTGTGCCTTTGTGGAAAGGCCGATCATAGCGGAACTTCCAGATATGGTTGACCTTGTAGAAGCTCTTGATGTTGTTGGGTACCCCGTCCCTCTGCAGTACATCTTGACCTTCGGGGACTGGACTTACTGCATAGATCTGCAGATCTAAGGCACTGCGAGTCAAGGCAATACAGAGGACCTCACACTTCAGAAAAGGCTATAGTCATTCGCCAATGAAAAGTAACACGAGGCAGAAAAAAACAACAGCTGTAGTTTTAATAAAGGCATGCACACCAGTTCTTTATAATATATACCGGTACATTTAATTTAGAGCATGCCTGGAAAGTGATTCTCTGTTGTAAAAGTTTTTTTAAATAACTTTCTAGTTATGTTACTTTAGTCCATTCATAACTTTCTAAATACTATTGTAAGTTAGAAAAACCCAAGAGTAAAGAATATGGAGATGTTCAGGAAAAGCTGCTTTTCTTTATAGAAATGAACTACCCCAGAATTATGGGCAACATGTATTTGAACAACTAAAGCAGAGAAAGGACAGAATCTTGTTATTCTGAGTGAACCAGTTCTACTGTATGCACTGTTGTGTGGCACTGGGCTGCTGTGTGCTGTGCCTGTGGTGTGTGGTCAGCTCAGTGGCCATGTGTGAGGAGCGCTGGTCATTTAGCTGCACAGCGGCTGTGCACCCTGTGTGTGTGTCCCTGTGCTGTGCTGTCAAACAGAGAGCAGAACGTGCACGTGTGAGCGTGGAGTGGAGGGATACACTGCGCCTCGGCCTGAAGGATGGTCTGCTCGGGCGGGTTGGCATGCTGCATGGCGATGGCGTGGGGGAACTCGCTCAACATTCGCTGCTGGAAGGCTTCTAGGCGCTCATAATCATTGCCCCGGCACACAAACTCCTTATTCTGTGAGCAAGACACAAGGTGAGGCACACCCAAACAATAATTGCTCCAGTGAACATGTGAAACTGCTGCATCTGGCATTTGAAAATCACACTCTCATCTCACATTTAGATGCAGTAGCTATTGTTGCATGAAATGTTCCTGTACCAATGTTCCAAGGTCAAATGGTCCATTTCTTTTTGGATCTACGCATTTACAGGCACTTCCTGAGGCATGAGATATCTTTAGATTACTAGTGTACACTAACCTCACCTACAGGTCAAATGAATACCAACAGTTCCAGACAAACAGAGAAGACATTTTATGTATAGTTACATTCAGTATCACCATATTGCTGCAAAGGTGATAGTGTTCAATGTCTCAAACAATTGCACATGGTTAATCAGGAATGAAGGAACATTTTGATTGTCAGATAACACAATGACTGTGCCCTGTGCCTGTCTACATTCCAGAACACCGTGACATCAGAGAACATATTTACCCGTAAAAAGAAGGGGAACTTCTTGCCATAGAAGCCAATTCTGAAGAATTCAGGCTCCAGTCTCTGCTGATTCATTATTTTGTCATATAATGATGCTTCCATCATCTGCAAGACAGGCACAAAATGACTGTTAAAAACAACATAGACACGTTCCTCATGCCAGTGTTTGGTTAAGCTGACACTGAATAATAAACTCTCAAAATACTTAACAATGGCATTTGGAATTTTTGGTCGTTTTGGCATATTCCCCAAGCAGAAGTAATCAAGTCTCTCCAATAACATGCTGACTGATTTGCCACTTACCCTCATTTTACTGAGATTCCTGTAGTCATAATATGCCTCGTACTGATTTGCCAATTCCCTACACAGTATGATGCAGTTCTCCCAACACTACAACAAACACAGGGAATACTGACCACATTAGAAAGGCAAATAATAAAGCAGATACTGTACCTCTACATAAACTAGTATTTTTCACTGTCATAGCACATATTCAATGGTAATCATTTGTAATATGTTCTTTTGGGAGGAAATAACAAATAAACTAGGCAACGCTAGATAAAGACTCACTTTCCCCCTGTCAAAGTTGTGGATGATGGTGAGATGGAGGCACTCCTTCCTCTGCCACTCGCTCTGCAGGGGGTAGCCCAGGAACTCCCTTAGGGGCCGCTCAGTCCACTCCAGCAGCTCATCGTACAGCAGCAGTGTGTAGGCCGCCTCTATAGCAACATGCCAGAAAACCACAGACTCATCATCACAGATCCAACACAGACTAGGATATCACAGACACAACACAGACTTGGATATCACAGACACAGCACAGACTCATCATCACAGACACGGATATCACAGACACAACACAGACTTGGATATCACAGACACAGCACAGACACAGAAAGATTACACAGGTGAGCAAGGTCACCAAAGTTATGTTCTTTACCTGTGTAATTTTGTGCTTTGAAATGCAGGTCGTAGAGCTTATGAATGTACCTTATGTACATCTCCTCTTTGTTAAGTTCAGTTTTGTAGAAGTTCTGTCAAAAGAGATGTTTAATCAGCCGATACTTCATATAATTACCATAATTAAATATAAATTGCATAAACAGACAATGACCATCTTTGTCTCTAATGTGCATGCATCTTTTTGCTAATTATTTGAGCAACTATGACAGAATGCATATAGTTAGAAGGATTTCTCTGATGTCTTTCAGCCCAGATGGTGCTGCATACTCACTAGCAGGTTGACAGGGCCACCAATGTTTTTCCCATCCACGTCTCCGATCTTCATGCAGTCCCTAGGGAACAAGACAGATCTGTGATGAGTGTGAGTGTTCTGTATCTGTAGCACAGGTGTTTACGTGTATGAGCATGCAAGTGTGTGTTGAACTGTTCAAATGGACACACATCGTTTAAACATTGCTTGAATGTTCTCTTACATGGATGGTCATAGTTTTTTTGTCTAAATTATAGTGGATATAAATGTTTAGACTTGATGTGACAGATGTGGAGGCAGTAAGATGTGCCCGCCTTGGAACCTGAGCAATACAACATGAGAAGAGCAAGGTGTTTGTTTACCTGTAGTCAAGCAGCCTCTCCATTAGTCGCGTTACCGTGGTAATTAGGGAAACACCACTCTCCCTCCAGGTCTCGCTCTCAATCTTCTTCAGCAGACTGTAGCACAGTGGTACATCAGACCTCTCATGAACATTTCCATTTGATTATCTGCTGACTTTAACAACAACTTGTATGTATCTGAGGGATGTCAAGCCTTACCTTGGGTATGGGCCAAACAGGGGAATTCTTGTCCGGAAGCATTGATGGGACAAACTGATTTTAGTACATTCATGCAGTTATCACAAACACATCCATCCAGTATTGCTGTTGTCAACGACATATGACAGTGTTTCGCTATTCGCCAGTGTGTCAACTTTTAAGACATTTACAATAATTGTAAGTATAAGTTACCCTGGAAATCCAGAGTTCTCGCGAGAGCACAATTTGAATTGTGCCCGCAAGATACTCTGGCCACGAGCAATGATCCAAATTTCTTCTATCTCTCGAGCGAGAGGGACCAATCAAATCGGTGTAGGCAGGACAAAGGCGAGCTACACTGATGACTGACACTGATGAATTGTTGTGATTGGTCGTAGCGTTATCCAACTGCGTGCAGTGAGAGTTTCAAATGCATGCTTGGTGCCGCCCCTCAAATTGGGCCATTTTCATTACTCGTGGCCAGACCCTTAATCTGAAAGATTCCAGGGTCTGGTTTACCAGGCTAAGTATAAGTAAAAGCACCCAAAAATATTCAGTTGTTCTTGTCCTTATCCATTATACAGTATGTAGTTATTGTTATACATATGCACATGGTCTGATTATACATAGTATGCACATGGTCTGACCTACTGCAAACACAAACTGCAATAGATTTTAATCATTCACAATAACCTTCTACATCCATCTATAAAGCACATTAAAATACATACAATTATAATGTGCACTATGTTACATACACACAAGCATTAACATTCTCTTTAGCTTAAGAGCTTAATGACATAATTGGGCATCTAGTTCTGTGTAACGCACATGTTGTTGAAGAGTTCCTTGTACGTCTCATCGCCTTTGCCTTCAGACATCAGGCTGTCCAGCTTGTCAATCAATTTTGCCTCCACCTACGGCAAGAACACCCATGAGACACAAAGTGACCGGCTGATGTGGAGTGAGAGAGCCCAAATTCACAGGGGGTCTTAGTGAATCAGCTGCTGAGTTAGGCACTAACTACCACAATTTGTCTGAACAGTGGAGCTGATCAAAGATACAATGATTCCATAAATGAAACTGTCAACAGCAGCAACAATCAATAAAACAGTTGCGTCTTGTTTTGGTCCTATGCAAACTGCACCTGTTTGAAGTTTCCACTCCTGCTGAGCTCACAGTCCATCATGTCGTGGAAGATGGGGATCAGCACGTTCCGCAGGTCAGCCTGGGGCACCAGGGTCGCCTCCAGGAAGAGCCCGATCATGACAGGGATGAAGTTCAGTTTATGCTCTTCTAAAGGAGGACGGTAATCTCATGTCAGATAGCTAAAGTGTTTATTTCTCTCTTAAAAGTAAAAAGATATTAATCTAGGTACTGATTAATACAGTAACTATCATCATTTCAAACTGATGTCCCATTCAGTGATTATGTCACTGAAAAATTCATTATCAAACACTGAAACATTACAACTGGTAAATGGGTCTTAAAAGAGGTCATCAAACATTATGGACTGTTTAAATTAGTAACCAGGTTTACCTAAACTTTGCCACATGCTAAGGATTTCACATCCAACCATTACCCTCATGTCTCCATACCTTCATTGAAAGAAAAAAATAAATATTTAACAGGTTTAAAGAAGAAAGAAGGTGGGTCAATAGTTACACCAATGACATAATCTTCATACAGAATACTGTATGTAGGACACACTGTATGTTTTGCTCAGGTTCAGGTTTACAGGATGCAGTTTACCACTTTGAACAGATTGCGTATCATTCTATGGAGAATTGAAATTCTTGTCTGGTAATTTACTTTGCATATACAGTATTTAATGAAGTAGTCCAATCATACAACATCTGACAACCTCCAGCTGTCACATGCAGGGAGAATACTTACTTTTCCAGCACTTTTTTCCGTTTGGAGGGAGGGAACTTCTCAAGCTGGAGACACTGCTGGTTTATGAAGACGACAGCAAGATAAAAATAGGACTCCCACACCTGAGGGGACAGGGAAGGCAGCTTTAATTACAACGTGCTGGTGCAGTGAGTGCTCTCCGCTGCTCTCCGCTGCTCTCCTCTGCTCTCCGCACTGACACATCCTCATTTGGAGAGGAGCTGATAGGGAGGCTTTAATATCCAGGCTTTGAGAGTCTAAAGTTGAGCTCAGTCCAACGGTAGTGATATGAATATGCATCAAGCCTCTTAATATATAAGCTTGAAAATTACAATAGGCTGCAAAGTGATTCAGTGTCTCACACAGAATGCTTAGGTAACATTTAGCTAACATTGTGATGGGGGTTAGGGAGGGGCTGAATTCTTCTGCTTTTACCTTGAAGTCAAACTTTTCATTGAGGAAGTTCTTCTTCAAGGCATCAGAGAGGTACAGAAGTGAGGTGATAATTACACTAAAGGGGAAAGAGTGAAGAGGCATGAAAACGTTTGAAGTTTTGTAGTCTTTACTCAGTTATGGATTACATTTCAAAGTAATCTAACTCAACACTGGAAACCTGACATAAAAGGATTTCAAATAAATACTGACTTGCTGGTGACCAACTGCATGACTGTCCAATCTTTGGGAAACATATCTGGGCGTATGAGTATTTCAAAGACAGTGAATAACTGTAGGAGAAAAGCCTAATTGAAAAAAAAAAACATTAGTGAAAGATATTATGCTAAAACACTTTACATTTGATAATGGGTAAGTAAAATGTGTTCAAGTAGACATACCATGAGCTCATCTTTGCTTGAGAATCTTGAGAGAAATCTTTGGTAATCTTTATCACTTAGCAGCCTCAGGAGGGTCAGTAAACAGGCCACAAACTCACCCTGGAGATAACCAAAAACAAAACCACATAACAAAGACCAATGAAACTGTTTGAACATGGGACGTAGCTGTCAGTCTGGTGTAGACAGATAGTATCTTCCAACTGTTTGTGTCTGGAAACGGGTGTGAAGGAAAAACGTAAAAAATGTATTGGGGTTGAGAACTTTCTTTGAAAGCTTTCCTGAAGCTGAGGATGTCCCACTGTTAATAAATTCTACAATAAATGTTTAATCCTACATTTTCACTACTGTTGGGGATTATAGGTTCAGTCACAATTAACTAAAGACTCATATACATCTAACATTACACGTATATGACATCTGTAAACATCCAGGTCAAAGGTCAGGAAGATGGCCACCTAGCACCTGTGCTTACTAGCATTACATTAACACTTACATTAACAGTTGGTCAGTAGGTTCTCAACTGTTATTCAGATACAGAGCAAGTATCTTGGCTCTTTTTGTCCTTGGGTTTAATCAAGTTAAGAGTAGCACCCCCTATGTAAAAGCAGTGATTTTTCTCACCGTGACATCCTGGTACTGCAGGCGCAGGGCAGTCCCAGCAGGCTGTGGGCAGTTGGTGACTTCCAAGATGGTTCTCAGAAGAACACCGGACATGCTGTCCATGATGATATTCACCTCCTCAGAGGCAACACACTCCTATCAGGCCGCAGGGTCAAAGAGTGAGGCAAGAACCATAACACAGTAGCACTATAAACATCAGAGCTCCCTGACCTTGCACTATATATGACCTCTTCATAACTATGAATAAATTGAACTCATCAGCATGTCAATGATATCAGAGATAAACTGAGCTCATCACTGGTCATATGGGCGTCATATGGTCAAATGTCATTTCAACACTTTTGACAAAAAATGTTAAGTGCTATTTGATTTGACAAAAAATGTTAAGTGCTATTTGATTTGAGTTTTTGTGATTGTATGTGTTTCCGGTTAAAAAAAAATCTGTACAGTTAGGTTTTTGATGTCGTCATCCAAATAAACCTATTTGCCTGAAAGTGCTATTGTTGCTCAGACTCATCTTATTGATGAGGGAGCAATAGCACCTCCATTCATTCTGCAAGCCTTAAATCAATGATCTGTGATAATGTTGTCAAGAGTGAAGGATCCTTTTGTCCTCACAAACACATGCGAAGCGTGCGGTACCTGTCCTCTCTGACTGACTGTGCCGTCCTTAGTGATGACGGAGAGCATGCCGGTGAGGATGTGAGCGCACATGACCAGGTCCCTCTGCTCCTGCATGTGCACCTGAAGGTGCTGCAGGATCACAGGCAGGACCACACACCGGCACTCTGCAGGACAAATACACACAGCTACACTCATCCATGGTCATAATTTTAGTCATGAATCAATTAATGCTCCTAAAACACAGGCTACATGAATCATTGTCTCTGTGGTTCCTATAGACTAAGTTGGTAAAAACATTACTCTGCATTTAATATAAAGTGCGCTGCAGGGTTATTTCCATCATCTATTTCCAGCATGCCAACAGCTAGTTGAAGTCAATTTTGCTTGTGTTAAAAGAGTACAAGGTCACCCTGGTTGGTGTAGAGTGGGCTCTCCACAGTTTTGGCGATACACTGGAGTTTAACAGCCTGAAGGGGGCAGTCAGTGTGAGCCATCACAGGGAGGCTGCCCAGTGTGTCATGGGCCAGGACGGCCACTTCTCTGACCAGGAAGACCTTGAGCAGCTCACAGCAGACTGTAGGGAAGGACCTCAGGAACACAGCCTAACAACACACAGTGCCATGGAGTTCAGTAGGACAAACTGGCATCTTCACCAAGATGTTCAACAGGCCTGTAATATGTGTAATGTATGTGGAGAAATCATAGGTTTTGAACTAAACTGGTGTTGTGTAGTCATGTAGACAGCCTCCTTCAAATACATCACATTACAATACACAAAACTACATAGGCATAGGCCTACAATTAAAAATAATGATGATCATTGTAAAGCCTCCAGTACAGTATATTTATTTATTATGACATGTATTTATTATCAGAGCAGAGAGGCCAGCGGTTTAAATGATATTCCCACTAGACCAACACACACATGTACAATGGTATTACGGTTATAAACTAATTGAATAGGTCAGTGACGCATTATGTGCATTGCCAGCCACCCGTGCTATGCTGATTTATGTTTTGACTTGGTTCCCTGAATTCAATGAATCCTGTCATTTGGCCACACATACTGCTGGTCAGGAATGTAATCTCTCATAGTGCTGTTCATATGCCATAGAGTTCTATAGTTTGCAACTGCAAAGGTAAAAATAGCCCACTGCATGAGAGTGAGTTTGAGTGCATCTGTACACCTCATTGGTGGTTAGTCACCCACACATTGAACTAAGGGAACAGAAGCTAGCTTACCTGCGTGTGTGTGATGGGGCTGACGCCTTTGCTCTGGTGAGAGAGGAAGAGGTGGACCGATTTGAAGAGCTCGTGGACGGAGCAGCGAAACTCCTCCTCACCCTGTCCACCAGTTGCTCCTACGTAGAGCCTCCTCGACTGAACAATGTACTTGAAAATGTACTCAGCTGCCTGGGGGGAGCAAAGGTGCAGTTCTAAACTGTCCTGAATCTCACTTTTCAAGACAAAGGCACGTGGGGTATGTTTATAACACCACACAGAAACGGTTCCCACTATAGGTACGCAAAACATGAAAACATACTAGCAAAACCAAAAGCACACTGGGCATGTAACCCGCTCCCCTTTTTACTCTTCTCTCTGAGCAGTATCGGTCACCGTGCATTAGCCAAAATAATCATTTTGCTAGACATAACGTGTGCACAAAAAATACTTACCTTCAGAACCTGCTGAATCTGCTCATGATGTTCTGCATCAATGATTCGGTCAATATACCACTTCAGTAATTTGATAAGTTCCCTAGTTCAGAATACAGGTGCCAAGAGAAAGGGTCAACAGAGAGGGAGACCTTAGATTAAGCACACATTGTGTATGAGAGCTGTATCATTTGTGTTCAGGGGACAGAGGACTGCTGCCATTACTACCAAACTGTTAGTAGGCAACGTTTATGTAATGCAATGTGGGATGGCTGCTCAGTTCCGGCAGGGCAGACAGGAGACGGACACAAAGCTGAACGACTGGGCACAAGTGACATAAAGGCTTTGCTGGTCCAGGTTCTGATCTATGGTGCATATAATGGTTTCTTTATTAGGTTGCTAGGATACAGGAATCAGCTACCACTGCTCTTAACATGACTGTGTATTGAAGACCGTCAAAACTGAAAAAGGCATTTTTGTTTTGTTTGTCAGTACATAGTTTCATAATTAAGTATACAAAGCATTTTTGTACTTGGTATACAGCAAAGAAGAGTATAATTCCTCTTCTACCAATTTCTAATAATGCTAACAAAACAACTCTTCTGAAACCTTCAACACAGATTGATGATGTGAAGGCTATCACATCGACAGGCAATAAGTAACTGTTCAAGGAGGGAAATAAAGTTGAGACGGGAGAAAAAAGGTATTCATACCTGTATGACAGAGCTCCAGCAAAGTGACTCTCAATGTACGTGTCCATTACTGGCTTAAATTGTTGAAATTTACTATCCTGCAGTAAATTTATTATATGTACCTGGGGAAACATCAGCAACATATCCATATCATGAGAGAGAGAGAAAGAGAGAGAGCGAGAGAACAATCCATCTCAGCTGAAACATGTCTGTTCTGTGTTGTGTCATGTGAGTACATTTTGCCAACACCTTCATTTTTTTCAATTTCCAGTAACCACAGCAACTGAAAGTGACTGGACTGATATAACCCTACAGTAATCCATAAAGTTATGGTGAATGCATGCATCAAAAAAAGCACTTACCAAGCAGTCAAACACCTTTAGACCATATCTCTGTGCGCTCTGGTCTAAAATACCAAATAGAGTATCCAGTGTGTCCTGTAAAAACTGCAGGACAAGAGAAATGTTTTTAACAATAAATTACACAACATGAAATTACATAATATCAATATATTATCTTAAATGCATTCAGTCTACTAAAACAATATCAATTCAACAGAGTATTTTCCTACACTTTGCATCTGTTCAATATAAATCCATAAGTAACAGGAATGCATTGCAGCATCAATGTGTGTTGTCTCATACTATGTACCATGACAAGTATGAAACAAGTACTAGTAAGAACTATATAGTGAACTTGTACCTTTACAATCTCAGTGCCATCAATGTCCTTGAGTTTAGACAGGCAATCAGCAATTTTCTCTGGGTGTGTTCTCCACTTCAGTAAGTCAAGTATATCACCTAAGGAAAGTCAATACAGTCTCACACCATCGCTCCACACTGTGTGTGTGTGCTAGAACAAAAGTGCTGACAGATTCTAATACAAAATATCTAGCAAAGTACCACAAAGTGAGAACCTCAAATAGAACAAGTACAGAAGTAGGAATTAGGGCTGTCAATCGATTAAAAAAAATTAATCTAATTAATTACATACTCTGTGATTAATTAATCTAAATTAATCGCATATATGATTTTTGCTGTGAAAGTATTTTAAATATTTAAATTCAAATCAATCATTGAATAATCAGCATTAGTGACATTAAAGTTCAAAAACTCTTGTATTATTATTTTAATAATGGCCATAATAATCTATGATATGACCTAATATGCTGAAGAAATAAATTCAAAAGTGCTTCGGGAAGAAGGTTTTTTATCACATACATTGCAGAGGACTTTATTTTAATCAACACTTTATTTTTACCAATACCATCAAGCCGTTTTTGAAAATTAAATGTTCCAATCAATGATCTAGGCAGCACATTTTCTTCTCTCTCCTTCATTTTACAGTCTAATGGTTACTGACTACAACGGCTCGGAGTCAAAGGTCATACAGAATCGATTAATATGCGTTATTTTTTTCAGTTATTTTTTCTCAAATTAATTAATCGAAATTAATCAGTTATTTTGACAGCCCTAGTAGAAATCAGTCAATGGCATACACGGTCATTAAACCATATTATCCTCAATGGTGACAGATGTCTGGATGACATGCTGTTAACTGAAAAGTGGAGTCAGCTACCAGAGCCATTCACAGTCCAATGGCAGATGGATAAATGATTGAATAATTTAATATAAGTGACTCACTTTATAAGCTATAAATTCAATGTATCTACAATAACCCTGAACATGGACAGCAGGTCTACACATTCATGCAGTGTCATTAGTAATTTACTTTTCATTTTTATCAGATAACACACTGCTCTTTGTGATCCCTATTTTTCTAAAGCCTCACAGTCTTTGAAGTAAGACAGTCAAACAAAGATTTGGTTTCTGCTATCCCAAATGGCAAACACAAAGACAGACGATACCATTCTGTGTGAGTTTGGTAGAACACAAGAAAGATGTAATCCAGAAGGACTCCTTGCTGTTGCGTGCAGGCTGATTATTTCCAGGCGTGTTTGTTTTAGAATAGGGAAGCTTGAGGTACCGAGCTACATCTTGGAAATATGTTGCGTCTTCGCACTGTTAGAGAAAACATATAGATCACCACCACACATAAACTCATCTTCACACTGTTAAAGAAAACATCACCCCACATGAACTCATTTTCTGTCTGGCTGTCTCTTCTTCTGTTCTTCTGTTCTCCTGCACCCCTGCCCCCCCACCCCCCTCACCAAGACACCAAGACACCAAGACACACTCCGAAGCACATACACACTACCTTGTGGACGAGAAGCTCATGTGTTCTATCTGGAAGTATGCTTCCATTCTCCTGCATCAGGGGGACGAAAGAGAAGCCAAATATCTTCTTCTCCCCCTTCTCCTTGGCTAGGGAACAACAACATTATAGTGCTTCAACAGTCAGCATTTCACTTGGCCTGTTTATCCAAGAATGGTTCACAGTAAGGAAGAGGCCTGCTCTGAATTAAGCACTAAACAGGATGTCCATGTCCACTACAAGGAGCTCAGTATGCCAAGACTGTCTGCCCACATAACACAAAGATAATGATTCTCAGAGCTCGGACTTAACTTACATGCATTCCTTTATAGCACACAGATGGATCAACATGTGTTGCATGTGAAACGTATAGTAGTATTAAAAAGTCCAGACCCTGACAGTGCCATAAGCTATGGATGGAGCACAAGCGTGTAGATCTTTACTGAAAGCAGACAGGGTTAGTAGTCTTACTGGAGCAGTGTCTGAACTCGAAGCGGACGTGCAGCCCTCTGAACAGGTCCATGGGGATGGGCAGTTTGATCTGCTCTGACCACCGCGGGCTGTTGCTGTGGTAGAGCACAAATGAATGATGCTGCTCCACTCCTAGCTCTCCAGAGCCAGCACAGAGCACATCCTGTTGCAGACACACACACATGCCCACACACAGGGGAGAGGGGTCATTTCAAGTTAAATAGGATCCATGGCCTGTATAATCTGCATGTGCAACAGAACGATTAGGCTTGTGACATCTCCCAATGACAATAAAAACCCACCAAAAGAAAAAAAAAACCTGCCTATTCCAACGCAAATGATGTTATGTACCCTCACATTTTGTACATATAACCGGACAATCTTGAATATGATTTACAATGTTTTGACTAATAATGAGACAGGAATGACAGAACTCACCTTTTGAATCTGCCCATCTGCTCCAAGGACGTGCACACTGACCTCCACGTTCCGAGCCACACTTTTCCCCCCTTTCTCAAATTCCCCCTTCTCCAACGTTATATACAGATCATTCCTTATTTCACCTGACACAAAAACACAGCTCTTTTATTTAAAAGGATCATAGCACACACACAAGGACAGTACGTAAACACTGCAATTGTCAAACTGGATGATTACTTGTAGTTTTCTTGACTTTACTCTAAGTAAGCAATCATTGTATTTCACCTCTAACTGAATTTGAGCTGGAACTTATACAACGTTGGTAAGGTTGTGTTGCCTACAGTCACAGTAACTATGTGGACATAAAAGTATAGAATAGATTATTCCTAGTAACCCCTGTGAAAGAGGGTCTGATTGGTGTGATGTGATGTGATCTGCCCTCCATAGTCAGCCCTCTGTGTAATGTGTCTAGCTCTTACCTGGCATGATGATGTCTGAGAAGCCAAGTCTCTTGGTGATGGAGATGTTTCGGGTGAAGAGGCGCATGTAGTCTTTACGGATCTGCTCCATGTCTCCATGAAGGAGCTGCAGAGACATGGAGAGTCCTGAAGAGGACAAAGCCAGAGACACGTTATATAAGCAAGAACAAGATGAAGCATATTTATATATTTGCTTATTTCTTTTATTTAATTAGTCATTAGAGAGACAAATAGCAGCCAACTGTTGATTTATCAAACTGGCACTACTTTAATTACAGTGCATGAAAATGCACTGTACTGTTATTCCAAGGCTTTTTCTTCTGACTTATTCTTCTTCTTCTAACGCAGTTAATCAACCAGCTTCAACAGTTTAACGTAGAAACTTCATTCAAACTATGTTACATAGGTCTTACTTAGGACATGTGGGCTATGTATTTTTCAGCTTGGTAACTTTTATACTTTTTAAACTATTAATTAAAAACTACTCAAAATTTCCCCATAGACTTAACATGGGCTGATGACATCACAATAGAGCCGTTAAGCAATTAGAATCCTATGCCAGGTGTTCCGGCCACCTGGATCAACTGCCAGTCTCAGGCTTTAAGCATACAAACTGGCCCTATTAAGACTACACATCCTGTTCAACTGCTTCCTCTGCCAAAAACTGTTTCAAAATAAAAGTCCTCACTACAATATTTCACTGCAATCTCACAACAATTTAACCCTTTAAACTACTGAACTTTTTAACTGTTCAGCCATTGTAACTGTTACTTGTCATCAACTATGACTCCTACCCACTGTAGCTAGTTAACATGGTTAGCATAGTTAGCATGTTAACATTTTTAACATTTTTAACAAAACTGCTAAAAATGATTAGCTAAGTTAGCTAAGTAACATGGTTAGCATGTTAGTTAGCATAGTTAGCATAACTGCTAAAAATAATTAGCTAGGTTAGCTAAGTCACATGGTTAACACAGTTAGCATGTTAACATTGTTAGCTTGCTAGTTAGCATATTTAGCATAACTACTAAAAATGATAGGCTAAGTTAGCATATTTTTGCATTTTCATGCACTGCATTTCCTTCAGGAAATGCTTTTCTAGTTTGTCTGTACTGCTTCACTTTTCATACAACTCTTCAGTCCTCATGTCATTCCAGTGCTCATACCCGCGTTCGACCCAACCAGGCTGTATCTGGAGCTGACTTTCCTGATGATGCTGTCATGAATCTGGTACCACTCCGTTTCCATATTACATCTGTTGCAGGGAAAAAGCGCAAAGTTCAGGTAATTAGGTAATCATTTTGCTGATGTCTAGTTTGGCAAACAGTAGATTTAGATAATAAATCAATTGATATCTATCACTGTAAATGCAAAGTCATATGATAACAGGACCTTCTAACCAAGGTGAAGGACAGAGAAGGTTAAAGAACATAAATAGTTTTGTGTGAATTACATGAAACAGCCTCTTAAATAATTTGAAATGGCTCCTCTTATTGAGTCTTAAACAGCTCAGGTCATACGGGTAATAGTGGCATGACAATTATGTCAGTGCACTTACGAATACACCTTCAGTAGGTGGTCATCCTTGGAATCTACAGTCAAGAGGTCAGCAATACTGATGATGGCACAGCCAAAAGGCCGCCTGTACTGGACATTAGAGACACTCTTCTTCTCCCCTGCCACCATCCGTCCTGTAGAACAGACCCAGAGGGGGGAGATTACACACGGTGCAAAACCAGCAGGGGAACTGTCATGGACATGGCTAGACATTTAGAGTGACTTGTGCAATTTTTGCAACAGCATCAAACATTACCCTGTAAATAAGTCATAATGTATACCGGAGGATATATGGCAGTCAACCTGCATGATTCTTAGGAACAGGGTTATGTAGATCTCAAAGTCTCTTGTCTGATGAAATACTACAACTTCATTCAGTCACTTCCAAACAAGAATTATACACATACTACATAATGCACAAATAGTACAACGACAATCCACATTTAACACAGTTGTGCCAAACAGCACAAAACCGAAAAAGGTGGATACATGCAATGGACATTAGACATCATAATGGACATATAGCTGTCACCACAATGAGACTCTACAAATTGAGGCCATGCAGATAATCACAAACAATTTGACATGACACAAGTATTCAACGATATTTAGTGGTATACACAGACACAAAAACGCATGGTGTTTTTTTGAAAATTCTGGACAATGATGCATCCAATTGCTCTTACCGATTCTAATTATATGAGCTACAACATAAACATCTTTTCGTAGATCGCTACTCCCCAAATCCTTAAAAAAACACATACACATTTTTATTCAACAATGATTTAACTGTACAGTAGGTCACCTCAATGATTTCAAAGAGGTGTGTGAAAGACTCTGATATTATGGTGGTATCTCCTGGAGCTGTTGCAGCAGAAAAAGCTACAACTTGTTTATGTCGGCATACACTGGGAGTTCTAGGTATTCTCAAGTTTCCATCACACATGCTAGCATCAGTCGAGTCCAGTCTATAACACCACCACTACAATCACAGCTAGAGCTTTTAAAGGACTCAGATGCATGCCTCAGTGGAGCGGTATGAAGTAGGGTTCACTTACAACAAAGAGAGTGCATTGTCGTTCAGCCTTCTCCAGAGCACTCGGGACTCCTTGTTTATTCAGACGCACTACGAACCTCTCACTGCAAGACACACAGGCATTAGGTGGGCTTGCTCTCTCCTCCTCTCGTCGCAGCCCAGTGGAGTGACTCAGAGGAAGAGAGGCCTGCTCTAAAGACCATATCAGTGGCTTCTCCTGTGAGCCTGGGGAGGCTGATTAATTATGAGGAGGAGTCCACTGAGGCTTGCGCAGCCTCCTGCATTCACTCCCTCTCGGAGTGCCTGGGGGTACTGATCCCAGTGAATAATTCACACCCGAGGAGGAGTGAAGACAGTGCATAAAGCCCCTTAACATCAAGGGGCAGAGGAAAACAGCCATCAAATACTTATTCTACACATCAAGCCCTTTTCACAGTCTCATACAGACCATTGGCAATCTTTAACCGGTTAGAAAAGTGTCAATAAGATCTTGAGTGATTGTTTCAAAAGTGAAAATATACCATTACTATTACAATACACAGGATAACTGGCAGAACGGTCATGTGATGACAAAAATACTTTAAAAAAAACTAATGGTGAAACACCAATGGAGTCCACCAATGGAGCCATCAAGTTGATCCCATCTCAGAGAGGACCTGAGGATGTTTGTCTGGACCACCCACCTGATTGGGCGACTGTCTCTGCTGTCGTAGATGAAGAGGAACACCTCCAGCTCCTCTCCCAGGCTCGCGCTCATCAGGCCCTTCACCTGGACAAACAGGTGGTGCATGCTGGCCTGGCCAGGAAGCTCCTTCCTCCGATGTCTCCGCTCCATCTTCCCAACACGTGCAACGCATCAATTAGGAGCAGCTCTACACTAAACATTCACCACAAAATACTCACTACAAAATGGATTATGGCACTATCCACAATCTTGTGAAGTGTGAATAAACTGTTGGAGCAAGGTATTACTCAAGACTGGTTTCCCTGTGGCTATGAAGGACAAAATGCAGATGAATGTTTATGTATGTACACCCTCTCCAGTGTAGTGATTCATCTCTCATATTCATCTCTGTCTTACTACTGTGCCCACTACTCCTATCTGCTTCTCTGACTGAGTGCCATTCAGTCTTTTACTCGTACACCATTAAATATAGCCTACCGATCACATACACTTTAATTAAATATAGACACATTAAATATAGCCTACCAATCACATACTTCCATACTTCCACATACTTCCACATATAACAGCATCATTTAGAAGTTAGCTCAGTTGCCTACTTTTCCTTGAGAAGATAGAGCAGTCAATCCGATTAACCGTATACATGGGTGTTTCTAATCGGAATAGAAGTGTCCATGTAAACGTGGCTATTGATGTGAAACTACCAGCAATGCCTTTAAGTATGTCATAATTGACCCCAAACGCCACAGTGAAACTAATCAAACATTTATTTTCATGTATTTTTCATCTAATGAATAACATATCTAATTTGTAGCCTCTTAATAATCACATGCACCAACATTTGCATCAGTGTTTACAAACAGCAATCTAAATGGTCATTAACTCCCTCTCTCTCTTTGCTCTTAATTACTGTAATTTCCTCATCCACAGCCAACCAAACTGTAAGTGTTCTGTTTTGTGTGTGTATGTGTGTGTGTGTGTGTGTCTCTATGTTAGTTCAGCCTAACTAGATACGTGAAATACTACTGTTGTGTCCTTGCAACACAGCAGCACTGCAGCGTCAGTTTCTATGGCAACGATGCAGCATGTAGGTGTTGCTAAGCGAGGGTGAGTCATGGGTAAGCACACAGTACCCACCAGCTGGTAGAGCTCGGTGACGCTGATCTCGTCTGGGTCCACCATGCTAAATTCTCTCCTGGGGACCAGATCCAATCCCAGCTGCCTGCCAAAGCATGACACACAGTTACTGCTACACGCAGCGTAGGCCTCTTTCTAACCAAATACTACTAGAAGAAAAGGCAATTAACAATTCTCTCAGCAGACTGTTACTATGTGGCTCTCAGAGACAATTCATAGAAAAAGTATTGCATATGTGGGGTTTAGCATAAATGTGACTCATTTCTGAATGTTGCCCTTTGAAATTAAATATACAAGCATTGCTTCTGATATGACCTGTCCCTACAAAGACAACTGTTTCCATGATCCAGCTCAGATTTGATCTGTTCCATGCGATTCTATTCAAGTTTAATCATTCTAATCTAGATGGACTCATCATAACCTACCTGTATACTTGAAACACGGCTTCACATAAAAATTGACGTTTGAATGAAGCTTAAAGCGCAGCCTCTGTAATGCAGTACTGTAAAAATGTGAGACCACAAATACATTTGCACTCACAAAAATGTATGCCTTGCCTGCCATTTTAGAGCACTAACTCTACATACATACAATACACTGCATATTTACAAGCACACTTTTGATCTCAGGTTATGAGCATACATGCTATAGCATGTATAGCATGCTATAGAGTCTGACATCAGGCAAGCTGTTCCTTCATCTGAAGATGCCTCCCCTCTGAGGACCCAAATGTCTCAGGGTGAATCTTCTGACAAATGAAGGCTGAAAGACAAAAGCACCAGGGCCCTCGTTAGGCACATACTCGTTGCCCCAGTCCAGGCGCGCGGTGATATGCTGTTTGATGTTACTCATGGAGTCGTGGGTCAGATGGCCCACCAGAACCTGCTGCCGCAGCTCCAGAATCTCATTCATCACGTGCCACAGCCGATGGAACAGATCCCCCTCATTTCTCTGCAGAGAGAGAGAGAGAGAGACAGACAGAGAGAGAGAGAAAACACAATGATCTGAAATGCGAAACCTCTCCAACATAAATTGAAATACATTTATACACTTCATACTTGTTCCATATTTTGAGCACATCGGACAGGCTTGCTTTTATCTTTACTCACTAAGAACATTTATCTGCTGCACAGCAGCATAGATAACATGCAGCTGCCACATCAGTGTGGCAGCATGACAAACAGATTTCTGAGGTGAAGAGAACGTTGCCTCAGCCTCCACGGCTCTGCTGCCTGGAGCACTGTGCCACTCACCACATAGAGCTGCTTCCACATGATGCCCCAGTCCCTCAAGGTCACCGTCATCTCTGTGATGACAGAGTCCTCCATTGGTATGACCGTTTCAAACTGCCTGTGGGATGGGAAAAGAGCTTTGTCATACCTTTCTCTGGAAGCTTTGCGCCCATCACAAAATTCTGCCTGACAAAGGGTGTACAATTCTTACTTTTGGGACAAAATCTACATTTTAGCCAACACCAGAGCACAGGCTTTTGTTCTTACCCTTTGTTCTTGATATGAGCATTCTTCAAATGGATGTAACAGCTTGGAAAAATTCCCTGTGGAATAGAGATCGAATTAAATACAGTTTGATCAATAATTCATAAGGAAGCTGGCAATTCACTGATATATAATGAATAATAATGGAAATACACTTAAAGACCCCATTACATTAAACATTATTATGACCATATTTGAGTTGAGCACTTTTTGTATGCTGCATGTTCTGTCAACAAAACATGTCTCAGGCTAATTAGGATACTACAGATTTACAGGCCAAACATTGACCATGTTCACAATAGTTATCTAGAACAGCATGTATTGTCTGAATGTTTTAAATAATTTGAATGTTTTTATAAAAGTGTATATTATATAACACTGAAGGATCTGACAGAAAAAATATTCCAATGTGTACTATACATTCTAATATATGCTAACGACAAAATACTCACCTTAGTAGTTGGATTCTTAATTATAAATCCTCTATACCAGCCTATAGGAACAAAATATTTCATTTTTACAACAGGGTATTCGATGATATATTTATTATTTGTATGTTGCTTTCTGCAGAATAAGAGTACAACTCATCAATGCTGGGACAGACTAGCCTCTGAATTCACCAGTGCTGTGTGAATTCACACTTTAAAATGTCTTGTATTAAGTGCCATGACATCACAAACACACTGCCATTTTCATTCTTTACTTGCCTTCACATTTCTCCAGAATCTGCACGGTGTCTCCAATCTCAAGTGGTAGGCCATACTGCACCAGTCCCCTGAAGTTAGCCAGCACTAAAACAGACAAAACAAGGCTCAAGAGTCAGTAGGCCAACTTTTGCACCTGTGTGCTGTGCATCTAATTCATCTCGGAAGTTATAACTGAGGAAAAAAACACCATATAAAAACTACTGTCATATCATTGCATTGTGAAAACATTAAGCCAATCTGGTGACTTATTACGCCCCACTTCAACTGAACAGGCTCGCCCTAAGCTTAAGTACCACTTATGACTCCAAAGTTGTCTGCAAGCAGAGGTGCTAGAAAATAGGACAGTGATGTTTGTATTACCGGTAACTAGAAGTCTGATGAATGTTTCAAACCATAAATGCAAGGCTGCTTACTCATATGACAAACATTACTATCAATCTCTTACTCTTTCTGTGTCTAAATCCTCCCAAGAGAGAAGACATATGAATTCAATTTCAAATCTCTCATATACCCACTTTAACTGTGATACAAGCTTCATTTGAAAGTTTGCAAACATGCATTGTTTTAAAAGCCGAACACAATGTCTTAATATACCTGTGGGTAAAACAGAGATTTGGCACTTGATCTTATCTTGAACATGCAAGGCTTTTTGTGCATGCAGATGCAACATCACCACAGCAGACATCCACCTGCATTGCATTCACACACAATGCATGACATAAAAGTAAACTACACACAAAGTTTGAGTCAAATAGAAAGCAATTAGTGTGTGTGGTGATTAAATCATGTCTTCTCAGCCAGCAATCTCATTTTCTACAGGAACAAAACCAGTGTAGTGAGAGTCTGCAACCATGAACCCGGTAATCCAAGAACTGCTGTTCAAGAGGAGAGAGAAGCAAAAACTGCCAACAGCTTTCAAAACAGCAGAGTGCCTCCAGCAACTAGTCTCTGACTTATCTGCATTTGCATTTGCAGACAAAACACTGATAGATGCCATGTGGTGCTCAGATGCTGAGTTTACAAGATTCTCAATATGACTGGTTTTGCACTTTGTTCCAAATAGATAGATAGATAGATACTTTATTGATCCCCAGGGGAAATTCAAGGTCTCAGTAGCATACAGACAACACACACACATTCACTAACAGCAGAAAAAGTAATTAAAAGTATATAATATAAAAACACAACTAAGCAATAAGGACAGTAAAAGATAAAGAATATACTAAATATACTAAAATACAAATTATACTAACACTTAATCTAAATCAATTCTAAAAACAGTATCCACATAGTGGTGATTAATCAATCAAGAGGCGCTTGCAATGACTGAGGCAGGGACTGAGCCTGTGATTCTCTGTGCATAGTAATCTAGCGGCCTTATACAAAATGAATGAACAAGCAGTACAACCTGTAAATGGCCTAGTCATGCTCAGAACCAGTCATGTTCATCTTCCATCGTATACAGTTTGGACAGGCTGGGAATAATACTATTTAAGATATGTCCAAACATGGCCTCAAAGACAAGACAATTTTGGAAGTATAAAAATGAAGAAAAATCAAAGGTGAAAAAATTAAAAACACAATTTAACAAAAATATGTCTTCATCAGTTTAGCTAGTTCCCTGGAATGTTGGGGTAGACCATGTTTTAAAAATGATTTTTGGACGGCCTGCATCATTGTACTCCTTGCCAGAGTGTTCATCAGTTTAGCTAGTTCGGGTAAAAAAGACAATTCCAAGGTGCTCTGGCGAGAACTCTGGATTTCCAGGGTAAAACTACAGACCAACTTTGAGCAAAATCTGAGATGGTGCAGCAATCATAGTCCTGGATTGCATCTGATTTGACATGGTACCTGTGTATCGTGGCAGATACTGAAGAACCATAAGAACAGGGCCCTTAGTTTCTCTCTTTTTAATCTGATGTGTGGAACCCATAAATGAATTACATTTTGTTGCCAGACCTGAACGCCTAAATATCAGGCATGTTTTTAAGGTTCTTCTCATAAGAACAAATACAGAACAACACATACTGATGATGGAGGAGGATCTCTTGACACCAACGTGATAAAAAAAAAAGTGGCACAGTCAAGAGGAAGCACAAAGAGCTGTTAATTAAACAGGATCTTTGAGGCATCCACTCCCAAACCAATATCCTAGACAATATTTAAATGACTCCTAGACTCCCAGGTGTGTCTTTATTCCTGGTGGCCAAACTGAAACTGTGGTGAATTATGGTCAATTGTTTCTTTGAGGGTTGAAAAAAGTTCACAAAATCAAACCAAATGGAATGGAATGGAATGGAATGGAACATTTCCCTAAATAAGCAGGCTAAATACGTACACTCTTTTTACTTGTTGATGCTGCTATGTTTCATAGACAGATATAGAAAATCCTTAAGGGTTCCCAAACTTTCAAGAATCACTCAATATGTTCTACTAGAATACAAAGTCACTGAAAGGATACCTGCAGATGTCTCAATAGTGATGTCTGTCATTCCAGACCCACCCCCTTAATGCCTATGATGGATAAGTCCACATGTCAATACCACAGAGATTACTGGATACACCTCAAGATATACCACAAGACATTCTCACTATGCCCATGACCCAATGGCAATATAACAGGATTCTTCAGCTCTACTTAGGCCTATTTGCTGGTGTCTCTAAGTTTGTCTATATGCCATCTTCAGCCCTACTTCTGAAGCCTGTGTGCCTCAGGCGTAATCACTGACTTTTTCATCAGATAACTCTGTTAAAGCTCATTTGAGTAGCCATCCGCAAAAAACAAAATCCAACAGAAGTGATGGGGTGAATTTAGCTACAAAGCCATTGCTTTGTACCATTGCCCTTGTGTGTCCCAAGTATGTGTAACATGGTCTCACGAAATTATATAAACTACAAATTATGTCTTAAAGTCACTCATTCATCACAGTCAGTAAATTGAACTATTATTGAAGCACAAGAGCACCATATGGGAAAAGCTGCCAGGAAGAGAGGCAGAGAGGGCCAGTCTGACATATCTGACTTTATCTCAGCACAACTGTTCTGTACTGTGTGATAAGCATGACCTTGCAATTGACAGCAATAAAATAACACAACATAACTAATTATGCATACATTAACATCATGATTCACTCTCTTTCTTTCTCTCTCTCTCTCACACACACACACACACACAATGCTAGCATCATTACATAAAGCCCTTAAAAACAAGACCATGTAACTGTTTTAAAGACACATTGACCAAATTCTTTAACTAATTACCATATGGCAAAGCTCCACTACAAAATATACAAATGCTGCCACAAACTTAATGAAATAATTGGAGGACGAAAGTGTTCTGTGTCCATCTGTTCATATAAGGAAGCTACTGGCATTAAGGGGAGCAGGGCCTTCTGCACACAACACAGACGTGTGAACAGTTTTACATAAGAGTTCTTTGATACATTTTCTCTCAGCTCAGTAATACACCCTGTTAGCAACACAGGTAATCAGATATAAAGCAGAGAGAACATATTTTACTAAATACTGCCTGTATTTGTGTTTGAGTATTTACAAGTGTATGGTTGTGTGTTTGTGTGTGTGTGTTGGAATCCTCTTCTTTCGACATCTGTATAACTTTCTCATGACACCTATAAACAGCATTATAATTTCCATAGAGCCAACTATAAGCCTAAATACACATAGGAAACAGACAGCATAAGTATGTACTGTATGAAAGCCTATACATCAAAAGCAAAGTGTCCCCACCTCCCTGTGAACATATGAGCACACCAACCCATCTCTGCTTATTAATAATGGGAAATCTTGCTGCAGTGAGTTGCAGATCCCATCAGCCTCTGCTTGCAATCCAACCCATATCTGATCTTCAGTCTAAAAATACACATAAAGGTATGGTGTGTGGTGGTGAAGATTTTTGGTTGACAAAAATGCCTTTGAACTTACAATGACACTTTTACCAACTCAGGCATCAGAAATAAATAGTATTTCCAAATATGACTGTACAATTTACACACACAGTTTACACAGTTATTTCAGACAGTTCTATAAATTGGATACAAGGTATCTGGGCAGAAAACATAGAACAGTCGCCTGTCTTTCAGATCTCATTACTGCTGGTCTAGAACAAAAACAATGCCAATAAAACTGCCTATAGTTTGATTTTGTTGAGCTGGTTTATTAGCGATAGTTATTTTGATAGCATAGATGTACATATGCAAGGCCTGGAGAGTGTGGGCAATGACCTTACACAGCTTGAGGTGCATGAAATACATATTTTTAAATTCACGGCAAAAAGATTTCAGAATTACATCACCATTGTAGGTGTCAAGACATATTATTTTTAGACTACAAAAACAGCAAAAGTGCACCTTGAAACACAATCTGCTCCAGAACCACAGTGGAGATGGTTCAACCCTCCCCCTGCCAACCATTCTTCCTCCCTGACTTAGTCCTACTGACATCTTCTGCACTGGTGTTGACAAATGTCTTCTATCTGTGTAATTCACCTGATCTAAAGGTATTCATGGATCAGAACAGATCTAAAAGGTCATGCAAAATAGTCTGTAGGAAAAGACCACACAAACACCGCACAAAAACAATGGAAGAGCATGACATGTCTAAACAGACCTCAATATAACGGCAATTTCCAATGAATCATAACTTGAAAAGAAAAAAGGCCTATGCTTAACCCCCAATACATGACACCTTTCATTTATTTATTGATTTCGAATGTGCCCTGCAATTAGGCTTGAACAAAGGGTCCCTGGTCACATGTTGACAATTTAAAGGCTACTTAAGAGTAGCCTATTTCTAAATAAATTAAAATATTCTGCATCGAAGCACAAAGATTACAGTGTTACAATAGTCTACCAGGGTGAAAATGGTAGACTAAACAGAAAACAGCCCATTTGGCTAGCCCACATATCATCTGTAGCATAGGCTACCCTTCGAAATCGGAAGGTTGTATTGTTTATTTGGTGATACGTCTTAAAACTGTCGATGACTGTTACCTAATAAAGACTATACTCAACCTGACCAGCTGCAATAGCCTACCACCAATCAATTACACTAGCCTAATCCACCTGGTGTGATTAATTCTACAGTCACCAACAGAGTAGACAACCAATTAAGATAGACTAATTGGGTAATCAAATTAATTTTCGGAAATAGCCGAAATGAAAAATAAACCTACCAACGCCATATTTCTCTTGCTCGGTGGGCACCCACATTTTGAAGCGAAATGAATAGCCTGGGAAATATCATGCCATGTAGAGTTCCTCAAATGCATGAGGTTAGTCCATTTTACAATCGCAGCATCGTCTACTGTATTGTCCTGAATGCAAATACCGAGAGGTGTAAACTACAGTGCAGTGTGTTCCCTACCCTGCGTGCGCGAGGATTGTGGGAGATGAAGTACAGTCAGTGCAAAACACTGCAAATCCCACAACCTGGTAAAAACACAGTTTATGATTGGACAATAACGAGTCACGTGTGTGTTACTTTGCTGCAGACATGGCTGCCTCTCTGGAGGGGAGTCAGGCAGGTAAGCTAACTAATTAAGTCAAGGCTCTACATAAGATTCAACGAAGATCAGCTTTGTACATTACAATGGCTAGCGTTTTGGTGTCTGTGGGTTTTGTTTGGGGATCCAATCTTATTGATATAGACTAAGGCTGTGACCATGGTCATTATTTTCGACTCCGTTACTTGGGAAACCATAGGCTAAGCATTCCTACAACCGTACAGTGCATGACTGGGTGTCTGACAGGAGAGGATACACTTTGTTACATGTTAAAAGTAATAGTCACATTTTGCTCCCTTCAGGTCATCTGGATTGTATTCTGGAGCCTCTGTCCTTTCCTGAGCAGCTCGCCTCCAGCTCTTACGACGCTAATAAAATGGTCACCTGTTTAATTTGCTCAGAGTCTTCACCATTATCAGAGAAGAATGCACTTCTTAAACATCTCGTCCTCGAACATAAAGTTGTAATAGCTGATGTTAGACTCATTGCAGACTTCTCACGGTAGGCCTACACTTCAGTTTAACCAGAAGTACCTCGGTGAATAGGCCTACTTCAATATCAATATGATGTCCATTGATACCATTGGGATCAATATGACCCTTTAAATGTGCTTTGTCTTTGTGTTTTAATAGCTATATGCTTTACTGGAGGAAACGATTTTCAGAGAGTCCCATTACAGATTTTTGTAGTGTGATCAAGACCAATTCCACGGGTCCTGTAGGTATGTAAGCCTGTTTTGACTCACATGCTTGTTGGCTGAGCATCACATGAAATAACTAGAACTCATAGGCTACTGCTACAAATACCGTAGTATGTTCATTCCCACTTCAATAAATGCATGCAATCTAAACATTATTTTAGACTTTTCACTTAGTATTGTAAATGTTTGACATAAGTTTGAGTCCAGTGTTGCACAGCATGAACACCACAATGTGCCCTGTATTTAATATAATTTGACATCCCAATGAAGTATCCTAAATGTTCAGTTGAATATAACTTGTCATACATTAATAAATAATCTAAACAGTTGATACAGAGCTGAATAACAATATGGGTGTTTGTTGTTATTATTTTAGACCAACAGGAAGAATACTACCTCCTTTGTGATGCTCTGCCAGAGGATAGAATTCTCAGGGAGCAGCTTCAGCAAAGACGGCTGGTCCGTATGCTCTTATTATATTAGGCTACCAGTTGTTTTACATTATTTATATTTGCATTAAAGTTCCACTCACCTATTAATAAAATGCTTTAAGATCATGTCATATATTGATTTTTTTTTCCTCAGGAGGAGGTGCTTGAACAGCAGCAGAAGGAAAGAGATGATTGTAACTTTCATCGTGTCTGCATGTTCTGCAGTGAAGAATTCACAGGAAATAGGTGGGCATAATAAAAATAATGTTTTTATTGAAATTGATTGGTTTAACTTATGACTGGAATGTCTACAGATTTTTTGTTGGGAGGCTACAGTAGACAGCAAAAGTAGCCACTCATTGCTTAAGGTTCAGCTTCTTTGATTTGCCACATAGACTCTGTACAGTATGTGTGTGTAATTAACATTGACCTGTAAAAAAGTTGTATACTTAACATATATCATCCCCATTGTAGGTCCACTCTGCTCAACCACATGGCCAAAGAGCACTCTTTCAGTGTGGGCTTGCCTGACAACATTGTGTACTGCACAGAGCTCCTTGACACGTTGGAAAGGAAACTTGACAAGTGAGCGTCTTGTCTGCTCAATCCAGCTCTACCAACCTTTGACTAAACTTAATGGGAGGAAAGAGGCTTATCTGAACTCGCATGTCTTTTCAGTTTGCAGTGTCTGTACTGTGAGAAAACCTTTCGAGACAAGACCACCTTGAAAGACCACATGAGGAAGAAACAACACCGTAGGATTAGTGCAAGCAATAACGACTACGACCGATTCTACATCATCAATTACCTGGCATGTATTTGCAATCATTTATTTCAAAATGAAGCTATTCATGATATTGAAGGGAGCTTTCAGTCAGATTCCATCAGAGCAGAAACTGTTGTTTTGTAGTATAGTTAATACATTATACATGTATTAGTCATATTTTAAAAGCCTCATTAGTGTGTGCATAACTTTAAAAGTATCAGATCTATAAACACACACACACACAAGGCAAATATCTCTTCTGTACTGTTTTGCATGCGTTGTCTTACAGATGTATAATGTGTATACATGTATAATAGTAACAGTTTAAGTAAATCTGCCATTTACCCTTTGCCTAACTTTGTTTATTTTTTCTGTCCAGGAACTTGGAAAAACATGGGAGGAAGTACAGTCTGAAGATGACCGTGAAATCTTAGCAGAAAATGACGAGTAAGCAGGGTGACTTAAGTCTACTCAAGTCTAGCTCTCACTTAAGTTTTCTCTTGTGTATTCCTAGCTTATGGCAAACTTATAGCAGTGAGGTTGTTTAAGGTTGTTTCCCTTTTTTGCAGTGACTGGTCGGACTGGCAGGCTCATCCAGTTTGTGCCGTGTGTCTATTCTGTGAGCAGCAGTCAGAAACCATGGAGAAGACCTACACACACATGCAGGTGAACTACAACCCCAGGCTTCAGGTATAGTGATATAACATTGTTGGTTTACTCTTGTTCATATTTTTACTTTTATTTCCAGGAAGCACATGGATTCAATCTGCATCAACTTAAAATGCAACTCAGTAAGTATAATTTGATAGAACTGTCCGGCAGACTTCATACCTTTTTTAGGACCTGGTGGCTCTCTCATTTGGACCTAACAACTACATTTATTAAACCATTACGTCCTTGTCTGAAAATGTACTGTTTCTGTGTCCTCCACAGATTTGACATTTTACCAGCAGGTAAAACTGGTCAACTTCATCCGCCGTGAAATCCATCAGTGCCGATGCTATGCCTGTCAGGAGAAATGTAGCTCCAAAGCTGATGTTCTTCTCCACATAGCAGATGCTGGTCATATCATGGCCCTCCCAGAGAGGTCCACTTGGGATCAACCTCAGTGAGTTAACTAGCACATAGGACTACATTTCATGAACGTATAAATCTACTCTTAAACCCTAAATATGATTTTAAGAACCAAACAAGTCAGTCACACAAAAGTCAGTCATTTCTGTATTGTGTGCTTGGGTGCATTAGCTTATGCAGGTGTCTCAACTATATAGCAGCTCCACGCATCTTCCTTTTTTTATGATAAAAATGATTTTTACGCAGTAAGAGTAATGAATGTCTTGATAGACACCCTGTGCCTTCCTTATCCAAAACTAACATATCTATAGATGAAGAAACACTGCTTGTTATTGTGAAGAACCAATTACATTGCATATCATATGAAACTGGTGATAGACTTGGTGAAAATGGCACAATAGTATCAATGTGGAAGTAGTCTCAATATAGGTTAGAATGAATGTACCGGTACTGTGAGAATCTTTAAGGTCAAAGGTTAGTTCTGATGAAATGACTAATGTGGACACGTTTTTTGATTCTCCAGGTATTACTTCCCCACCTATGAGAATGATGCTCTTCTCTGTGCCTTAACCGACAGTGATGATGAATCGGAGGAAGCAGATCATAGAGGGGGCATCCCGGTTATAGCTGAAGATATTTCCAACTTGGAGACCTTGAAACAAAGCAGTGTGCTGAAACACTTGCTGAAAGATAGGAATGGTCCCTGTTAGGCCTTAGGCCACTGACCTGGTCTCAAAAGAGGGCTCTACCTCTTAAAATCTGTTTCATATGTTCTATTGTATTTTTGTTGTAAATATTTAACACCAAAGTGTCTGAATAGGTTTCAGTACATTTCCCAATCTCCCCATGCATGACTTTTCCAAATGTTTTTCATGTGATGTTGCCACAGCAATGTCCAGAAAACAAAATGTTTGTGAAGTCACATTGCATATATGTGTGTGTTTTATAGGCACTTTATTACACTGTCTGTATTGAGAGCACAGATGGATCTTACTCAGCAACTTTGCCATATGGAGGCAACACCACAAATCACATGGCAGTTTTCTATTTTTGAACACGCCCAATACATATTTTAGTCGTTAGAAGATACCCTTGATTAATATCATTGTGAATATGTAAGTTTCGAACAAAACAACTATAAAATACAGGAATTTCATTATAAATGCTCATTGAGTATGAAGTATTTATTGGGATTTACTCCAGGAATGTGTTTGGGTGTATGTTTCTAAGCACAATAAGAATACAAATGAATCCAAAACAGCATGATTGTTGTGATAGTGCTAGATTACATCTAAATTGATGCATTATTTCCAAAAACACTCTATAACTGGTCCAGTAAGATTTATGGACTTATGTTTTTAAAAGAGCACGTGCTGTACATAGGTCTGTAATGGGGTTATTTGTCTTGCTTGGTGTTTGGTGTTGAAGTGACATGCTGCGTAGTTTTTCCCAGTGCCACCTGACGTATTGAAGAGCCAAACTGGAGCGTACTAAGAGTTTCAACCATGTTTCGTGCATCTGGACTTACGTTCACAAACACACAAGCCTGAGATACACACACACAAAAGACAGAGAAAGATAATACAAAATTCTGTGTTATAAAATCAACAAACTATTGTGTCTGGAATGCATGCTTGTAAGGTTGTATCCGGTTTCTTACCTTGGCATCTCCACAAAGGCATGGCTGAAGCAGATGTGTGAGTTTTGAATTTCGGAAAGGCACATGAATGGCATTGCATTTCAGTGCACTGAAAACCTAATGGACAAAGAACACCATGTTGCACTATTACCTCACATGAAAACAACTGGATCTTAACACCACAGTGCCATCTACCAGTTTCAAAGTGAAAATGTATTCAAGGCAATCTCACTGCAGTAGGTTACCATTTAGTGAACCATCGCAGAAAACATTCTCAAGAGGAATTCTTTAATAGTTAAAAATATTAGAGACAGATGTTTACACAAACGCAGGTGATAAATCAGTAAAACCGTAGATCCAGTACATGAGTGTATGTGGTTATGGTGGAGTGTCCTATGTGTTTGTACCTGTCCTAATGCTGTGAGGGACTTGTTGATGGCTGCTGCCTCCACTAGGCGCTGCCCTTTGGCCTCGGTCTTGGAGATGCGCTCAGAACCAGCCAAGTCACACAGGGTCAGTGTCCCTTGAGAGATGACCCCAGAGATGCTGTCTGCCCCAAGCACGGTCAAGGTGAGGATGAGGTGAGAGCGAGAGCTGAACAACAGAATTAAAGGGACGGTGAACACAGGGACAGTACAAGAACCAGGAAATTACAATAAATATGTGTTTTACAATAATCATGTCAGCAACAGCATAATACATACAGTAAATAAATACATTTGAGTCTATAAATATTTATGTAACAGTTAAATGCAAGATCTCAAAGTACCTCTCAATATTCATTTTGGTAGATGCTATCTTTCTGTTCTTTTCACCCATCTCCATGACATGCAATATGTCATCCTCAGTCTTAACTTCAACTTGTGTCAAACCTGGAACAGTGACAGATTTTCCTTGGGTACGAATGTCCAGATGATTACTTGGGTCCTTTGCCAGAAGGTCATTCAGGCTGTCATTGTAGATCTCTAACATGGATACCTAAACATGGATTTGACTATTAATATGAAGATTTCTAAATTAATTCTTTCTGAATCTTATTTCCAATAACCATTTGTACCTTAAAAGACACCCACCTTTAGAGTATATGTTACTTTTTCTCTGTTTTTGCATATAGACAGCAACTCTCTGACAGACCTGAAAGATTCAGTATGTAAACAATCGTATGTAACATAACAAAAATGTTGTCACACTGCTTACATACATATTGTACAATACAGAACCACAAGCAAAATCGATGCTATTTTGCCACTGTCCCCAAAGATAAAAATTGTTAATAAGATGTCACACAGATGATAGCCCTTGGGGACATAGCTGTTTAAGCCACAGGGATTTTAACACACCACATAAATAACAGAGGAAACCTGAACTACAAGTAACCTGAGCTGTGACTTTGACACCTAAGTGTGCTAATCACATATTGATGCACAGCGTTCAAGTGTCCTGTTCAAATGACAAACAATTAGTCTCATCATTAGACTTCAATATTAAACAGGGAGAACTATTCTAACATGGACCCCACATACAGTAAACAACATACACCTAGAATAACAGGTTGCTAACCCTACGTAAGGCTGAAGAACACAAATGTACGCTACCTTATATTAACTCCTGGACTGTTTTTAGGTCCCATCATTGTGTATGTCTTCCCAGAGCCTGTCTGGCCATAGGCTAGGATGCATACATTATATCCGTCAACACAAGAAGTTATGATGGGTAGGGTGCCCTCAAATACTTGTTCCTGTAAGTAAACACCTTCAGTCAAGTACTTCCACACTCCCATCGTAAAGAATGTAAGGATATTTAGTTCATGAAAATATATATACAATATCCATGTTAAATAAGCAATGTTAAAATATATTGCTAAAGCATAAAAACCTTCATATTTTCCTTTTCTATATTGTCAACTGACCTGAGTAGAGTTTGGTGAATAGACCCTATCAAAGTTAAATTTCTTCTTGCCTCCTTTCTGAATGACTGCAATCTCCTGTTCAGATGGCACCTCCACACAGGAGTTTGCTGTAGCATTACCTCGACATCTGCAGAATACCCGGATGTTCCCTTGAAGCTCTAGAAGTTTATTGTACAAAGTTTTTCTCTCCAGGGCCTCTTTCATGTAAAGGGAGCGAAGCTCCTCTTGCTCCTTAACCCTGTGCTGCTCTGCTTCAGTCATTTTCTCCACCAGCTCCCTCAACTGCTTGAAATGATTCTGCAAATCCACCAACATGTGACGCACAGTGGAGCTCAGATGCTTGTTGGAGACGTTCAACTCGTGAGTCAAACGGCTGACTTGTCGAAGGTGCTCCAGATCTACAGAGGGTTTAGGGGGCACCTTGGCTGGCACTTCGGTGGACCTTCGGTTCAACAAGGCTCGGATTTTCTCACTGGCCTCTTGTTTGTCAGCTTCAAGTTCAGCTACTCGCTGGTTCAATTGGTGGACCAAATCAGCAAGGTACTCGGAATCTCGATTTAAGTAGCTGTTCCTCTGGAAAAGTTTCTCTAGCTCATTCTCTTTTGTGTAAAGTTTTTGTTTGAGGTCTTCAATTATCTTGTCCTTTTCCAAATGGCTCCTTGAAGAGGCACAAAGTCAAGTTACAACAACAGTATGGCCAGTAATACTGACATTTTTGCTTTGAGGTAATTTTTGTTTCTGCATACCGGAAAGAATTCAGCTCTGAAAAATGTTGTGCTTTGCTGGAGGACTGAAAAAGGCTGTTACCAAATATAGTGAGGTAGACAGACATGACCTCATCAGGATCATAGTTGCACAGCCTGAGTGCTGCTGTTATCTCTTTCTTGTCCACCAGACCAGGAAGAGTATCCTGTCAAGGGGGAAAAAATCAAGAAAATTAATTAATTAAGCAATTAACAGTTATATGGCTCTGCAAGAGTAACAGTATGCATTTTGCAACATTTTCAAGCTTTTACCATAATTCTTTTCACACTCTGTTTGACAAAATCAATGTCCATCTCCCACTGTAGAGGTAATAAGAGCCACAGTCCTGACTGAATATCATAGTATCTGCAGATGTTCACCTTTTCCTGAGTTAGAAAAGAAAGTGTCACCGTCATGTTCCCAGACAGTTCAAGCAAGTGAAATGACAACGGCACAAAGCTGATTTATAGGATGTGCTGCATTCTACAATATTCCAGCAGAATCCATATTGGCTGATGTGTGTTTTCACATTGCCTCAGTGAGAGGAAAAATAAGAAATATGTTGTTAACCGATGGTACAAGATCACAAATGGTACAAGTAGGCCATAAGAGTCATAAGTTAAGCTGATATAATATAACATTTATTTTGTGAACATAACTAGCAGTAAATATTTGATTTCAGATTACCGGTAATGCCCAAAATGTGTCAAAAATGTATGAGAAACCTCAAACATATATGTCATGACAGTCCCCTTTCCCTGAATGTAGACCACACCAGCTCGGTCATTATCAGCCACAGACGTTGTATTGTTTACATTGTGGCTATTGACGGGATCCTCAGCTTGATCCATCACCTGTAAAAAAACATCACTTAGGACTACTTAAAAGTGCTACATACACACAACATAAAAGAAGGCAATAATAACATAATGACCTCCTTTTCCCCACGTATAAATCTTCCTTGGTCATACCACTCCGTTGGAAAAGGAACAAGTCCCTGAGATAAAAGGCGAGATGAGAGAATTTCAATAAATGCAGAAAAAGACTACAGGCTAGAATTAGAACTAGCACTTGCAAATGTTAAGAATCAGTTCAAATTAGTTCAATTCCAGCTGCATTAGGGACAAGTTGTAGTAAACATCTTAGCCTTTCTTCTTGTTACCTTTGACTCATCAACATACATTCTGTGGCCATGTTGGCTAAGGCAGCTGTAGAGGATGCCATTCCGGTGTAAAAAACTCTCAAAAGCCAGTGGAACTTCCTCGTTGTCTACTGATTCCTTGCACAAGACAAGAAAGCAGTAATTGTTTAAAATAAATAAATATATAAATAAACATAATAATTATGTTTGCTTCTTCTGCACCATACAAGTGCCCAACTACTACTACTATAGGGTGAAATGTTCTACCCCCTAACATACAAATTTTTTTTTTTTTAAATGACACCCTTCTACTAAACAAAAATGTGTGATGACTGATATGAAACGATATGGTCTTGACTTGAAATACCTTATTACTATAACCACGAGAGAACTATTGAAAGTCCATCAAATCACATTTTGCCATGAAGCCTGTTGCAAATTAACGTACAGTAAAATAAATGTTGTGTGATGCCTGCGTCTGGCGAAAACTGTTTGCTTATATGCATAAGCCACATTTCACTTCTTAATAACATTTCTCAATACCCCTACATTTGTTCAACTGGGATTATTGTATTAGGTTACGGCTATTATCACCACAACTCAGCATGGAACATGGAAACAAAGTAGATAAAGTAAAGCACAGAACATTACATAAGACGTTTTGAAACTCTTCTCAATCTCCTCAGGATCTTCACTTTCCTCCCTTCCCGACATACTTGCAGTGCTGGAATCTACATCAACCATAACACTAGGTGGATTCTCCTGAAATATTGACATGGGTGTTACTAGTGTTACGTTAAACACATTCATATATCTAGCAAGGGTATCTTAACTGTAGTATGTAAAATCATCCATTTCTGAGAAGCCTTAGGATAAACAAAATCAATGTTGGAAAGAAGATGAAGCCTACTTGGAACTCAGTACTGCACATGTCCTCCTTGGGTGCATCAGCAGGTACTGGGCTTGTCTCAGACTTGGGCATTTGTTTGAGGGAGCCTTCTGTATCCTCTGTGTTCCTCTCTGCAGATTCCACATGCTTCTCTTTCAGCACAGGAGGATTCTCAGGGGGAAGCGCACCGTCCTGTCCGTCTCTTGGCTGCCCCGCACCTCCTCCTCCTGGACACGATGTGGACTGGGCAGCATCCTCTCTCTTCGGTTCTAGTAGAACTTCTTCTGCTACGTCTCCACTTGGATCACTGACAGAGGCCCCGCTACCCATTGTAGATTAACAGTAGTCCACAGTGTAGGTGGGCAGTGTTAAGACACACAGGCAGTCCTTGAGAGGTAGATGGTGTCTGCACATCACTCTTCTACACTCACAGTCCAGTCTGTTGTGCCTATTTAACTCAAGGCGGTGGGGTGACAAGCATGTTACAGGTGACTTGGTAAACTGATCTGCACATGCCTCGTGAAAACAGGACAAGTAGGGGAGGTGCATAGTAACGCAGATGTTGGTCTAACTAAACTATCCAAGGTTTACTGGTTTAACATGACACAAGTAAGACTGTGCTGATTGTTTCTCTGACCCTAAAAATAAAGGCAAAATTTGAAATGATATATATATTCAATCAAAAGAACAGGCAAAAGGTAGTGCTCGCTAATACTGCATTGTCATAGACATGTCCAGATGATCCTGTGAACAGTGCGACTAGTATGAAATGGATACCACAGGCTAACAAACACAGCTCCAATAAGAGGAGGAGCTTTAATATAAGTATGGGAAGCTGTATCTTCCCTACTCTGCAACAGTGTTTGCCGCTAAGAGGATCTGAACAAACTAAATGTAGCATTTCATAAGTATTTTCCTGCAATACATAAAAAAGTCTGGGTATCCTTGATGGATGTAGCACAATTAAAGCTTTAATATTATAAGGCACTTCAATGACAGGCAGAAGTCGGTGCATAGCTGCAGAGATCTAAATGTAGATCACTTTAGGAGATCATTACAATAACTGTGAATGGCAGTAACTTCTTTACATCAGATTCCAGACAAAACACAACACACACAGTATTAAGTTATAATCATCAGTAACGCGTCTCACATTCAGACTTCCACACTAACGTGTACAGTAACCATGTGTAACCAAGCAGCTGGTAAATGTAATATTAATGACAAACAGGAAAAACATGGTGTGGAATTTTGTTGCACTGTAAGCTACTGTAAGATTAAACTTCCTCATTGAAACAATGACCTTTGTGCTGTTAGTATCTTGCTCTAGTGTCAGAAACACAACCCAACCTAATCTCATCCAAGAATCACTTTCAAGTTTCTCCTTCGGTTACAGCAATAATAACACAGCAGGATAAACAAAAGTAAAGTCGTTTGTCATCAACTGTGGGCTATATGTACACAAAATAAAAAATCTTAAACACAAAATTTAACAACATTTTAGTGCATATTATTTTGAATGTGATTTGTCATTTGTATGTGAATGACTGTGAATCATTCTGTACTTTCATTTTCCAACTTTCCAAATAGTGTAATTATATTGTGGATAGACATCATCTTTTTGGACTATGAGAGATCTATAACTGGAATTCAAATCCTTTCCGGTTCAAAGCCACATTTGCTGTAGCTGAGATCTGGAGTGTGAAAAGAGTCAAGGATGAACACAAATATTGAAACAAATGCTAAGAAAACAATTTATGAACAAAACACAGTAAAAATTGTTTTCAAATAAAATTGTATATCATCTGATAAAAAAGAAACATTATAATAACAATCAATTATAATCAAATGAATATCCTTTTTTTTAATTATATCCAATGTGCAATGCTGATGGTAAAAAAATGTAGACCCTCCTCTAAGATTTAACCAATTTGAAGCCTTGGCCAGTGTCCAGAACAACAGGTGGAAACCAGGTGAGTTTAATCTTCCTGAGACACTTCAGAAATAGGTTGCACATCCAGAAGAGATTCAGCCTGGTTGACCAATGGGCCAGCTGCACCACTGGGTAGGTGAGCCGTGGGAAGTTCACTCTCCAGTGGTTGGCCACATCACTCCCAGTGGGCAAGTGAAGCTCGTAGTCCCCCCAGTTTCTGGAGAGGCCGTAGACTGCCTTGACTATGCGGCCCCTTTCTGTCCAGCGGATGGCGCTGCCGGGGTTACAGTTGAACTCCACCCACTCGGCGGTGAAGTCCCCGAGCTGCGGTGCGTTCTGCACCTCCACGTCCGAGCTGTGGGTGAGCTCTGCACCCTGGACCGCCACGTAGACATCCTCCACCCGGCGCGCTTTCACCCACGGTAACGAGTTCTCAGTGTCCAAGACGAGGATTAGCCGAGAGCAGCTGCCCGTGTTCTTCTCTCTCCAGAAGGCCAGAATCTCCTCCAGCCGCAGGGTCTCTCCCCCTGATCACAACAACAACAACAACAACAACACAAAACACTCATGTCAGTCAACAATGCCAGTCACATACAGCTGCTGTAATCTGACTGCTGAGGTAATCCCTTTAACTAATCTGATATTAACTAATCTACCATTTTCTATTAGCCTCTTATTAGAGCTCAATCAAGAATCGAGTGAAGTGGAAAAATTAAACTGGGGTGGCAGTGCATAGTGTGTGTTTGCAGTGAATGACGCAGATTTACAAAAAGAATGTGATAGTGGAAATGCTAATGCTAAGGAAAGCTAATGAGGAAGTTCATAAGCTTTCCTGTTCAGTCAAGTTGTTTAGGTACACTTGCAGGTCTTAACTCATCTCAAGGTGCCACATCCCAGATAGCAAAATCAGATTGGCAGATAGCGGACCGTTGGAGGTATGCTGCCGGTGGCGTGCCACTTGTGGTCCGCCGTTGGACCACCATCTCTTTAAATTTAACTTGTCATGAATATTAAGAAAAGTTAATAAAATTATATATGGAGTATAACTGAACAAATAAAAAACAATTTTAGACCAATAGTGGCAAACTATTGGTTACTTGTCAGCACAACTTACTTGGACACACTGTTGACAGAAGAGGCCTGAGGAGGATTACACGCCAGTACTGTCACTGATTTACTTGGAGTCACTAGTTCAGTCTCAAAAAGCCCTGCTTGCCAGTCCCAAATGTAAATAAAAAGAGCACATGCAGTATAGTGCAGTATTTGTATTTCTTTTAGTTATGAATGCTGTACCTGCAAGGGCCCAGTCTCCGCTGTAGTGTGTGTGTCCACTGTAGAACACCACATATGTGTCGTGGCGTGGACCGTCAGCTGTGGTGCTCTCCAGGAAGGCACACAGCTTGGCCTGCAAGCCCTGCAGAGTCAGGCCGCTGGTGGAGTAGTCACAGCCAAACGTGTCGATCATGTGGTGGGAGAAGAAGCGCTGGGCGTGGTTTAGCATGGCCGTGGAGCGCAGGTTCAGCGCTTGCACCTGGTCAGGGGGCAGGAGAATGGGCTGGCCATCTGGACTGCAGCATGGAGGGAGGGGGAATGAGGGAGAGGGCATCAAAAGTTAAATACAACATGACAGACTTATAAACCACAGTTGGGTCCATAAATATTAGGACACAATTTTTGTAATTTTGCATCAGTAGAGTGGATCTGAAACAGATCACTCTAGTGATTTTGCATCACTAGAGTGGATCTGAAACAAAGCATTCAACATGTGCCTGAAGTGTAGACTTTCAGCTCTAATCCAAGGGTTTGAACAAAAATTGCAAAAGTGTTCAGGAATTACAGCCATTATATACATGGTCACCTCATTTCTAAATGGCTAAATTTTTTTTATTAGAAATAGCTGACTGACAAGCAGTTTCAAGGTCAACTGTGACCTGCGTCCTCATTACTCCATGACTCATTAAGCACACAAGAAGTCTGGAGTTCTTTCCAAGCATTGGCATTTATAGCTGTGCATTGGAACTCGCTGCAGTCCATCGAGGTTGGTGAGTGAAATAGGCCAGAATACGGCTGTAGCAGGAAGCATGTGACATGTAGCAGAAACTTTAGGACTTGCCAAATCAACTATTTGCTCCATTCTTAAAGCAACACCAAATAACTTTTCCTCTGTCGCATTTGTTTATCCAGCACTGGCTTTGGAAATAAGACAAGGTAGAATATGTTGGAATAGGTAGATAGATAGGTATAGATAGATAGATAGATAGAGATACTTTATTGATCCTCAAGGGGAAATTCAAGGGTCTCAAGTAGCATACAGAAATAACACACAACATGCACTTACAGCAGAAATAGTAAACATAAGTATAAACATATAACTAAACTCCACTGTACAATAAAGACAGTAGAAGATAAGACAGATAAGAAAACTAACAAAACTAAATACACTATACAAGTTAAATTAAGAAAGTCCAATGTGCTTGAGGGTGATCAAGCATAAGGCGGCTTGTAGTGACAGGGCGGGACTGGTGAGGTGCTAAAGGGAGTGAGTGTCATGGTGAAGGTGCAAACAGTAGTCCAACCATAGTCCTTAGTTATGTGTGCCTGGCAAGGTGCTCAAGAGAGTGAGTGTCATGGTGGAGGTGCAAAAAGGTAGTCCAACATTAGTCCAACAGTGCAACAGTGCAAGAGTAAGGTCTAGAGACCAGCATAAATAATATAGACAAATAGGAGAGTAAAGTGTAATGTAGACAAGGTAAAATAAAAACTAATAAAAACTATTACAGAATCTCCGTGTGGTTGTCGAGTGAGGGGTGGGGGCTTGTAGAGTTCACAAGATCACGAGATATGGCCTTAGAATATATGCTGCAGCTGCCTGTCACAGCTGCTGATTGTTTACAAAGTGTAGCCTATGCATTATGTAGGCTAAAGAAGAAAAATATATTGTCGTGAATAAACACATTTTATCTGTTTTAACCTACAGTATTTGTATGTAGCAGAATAAACACATTTATCTGTTTTTCTATGGAACCCCAAATCTGGTTATGGAACCCCAAATCTGAGTTGGAGAGAGAGCATGCACAAACTTTATGGTAGGCTACCAGCCAATTTAGTAGGCTAACTTAAGACTTCAAGGCCATCATATACAACGTTTTTAAGCAACAAACAAAATACTAACATAACAGTGAAGTGGTTAGTTTTTTTCATGGTTTATTTTTTTTCCAAAAGCATCCTCTCCCCATGTGTCTATTGCATTTCACGTAAGGATGGGAACAAAGTTGGGTTTTCTTAGTTTGCATTTTTCTCTAGGCATATTTATGCTCAACAAATATCAAAGCGAGCTCATCTGTGAGGTCATGAGAAGGCTATCAATGAACAGAAAACCGTGTTGGCTAACAATTTATTAAATACTCCTGTTATTGTCGTCAACAAGCGTCGCTGTAGGCTACTGCATTCTCAAGCCTTCTGCTTATGATGATTCAGTCTTTTGAATTACGTTTGGCCTTGCCATGCAGTTGTAGGCTACAAGCGTGTCTCTTTGCCGTTCCTTCATGTGTTCCATCAAAATGTTGTATGCCCTCATGGACAGTAGCTCCGTGATGTCTGCATCTTTCCAGGTCGGATATTTTCTGGACAGCACTATGCCACTCCATCATAACACTGACATGTAAGTCAGATCTAACCACATGGACGCACGAAAGAAACGTCACCGACACGCCCTCTCACTAGGTGTGAATTTTAACCGCATGTTCTATGCTTTGTTCAGACACAGCACATTTCCGAAGGAAATACTGGGGGGGGTGTAGAACAACCGGCTAAATTCGGACTTCCATGACCGCTTATGTCATTCAGATATACGGCCCCACCGTTTAACATCCGCAGAACCTCCGGTCTTACACGTATGTCTGAAAGCGCTTATATAGGGTTGCAAAGGGGCGGAAAATTTCCTGTAAATTTCTGGAAAATTTCCGGAAACTTACCATGGGAAGTTAAGCTGGGGAATTTTGGAAATATTCCAAATTGGAAACTTTCATGGAATTAAAGGAAATTATGGGAATTAATGGGAATTTACGGAAATGAACATGGAATTTTGGGTAATTCATACAAACTGTTTCATATACAAACATTAACATTTTGTTTCGTAATAAGCAATATGATTTGTATGTTCGGATTTTTGCTTAGCTTAGCATACAAAGCTAGCTAGCATGCTAGCGGGGATCCCATTCTCTGCCTATGGTTTACTAGTGTGCTAAACTAGCAACACTGAACTGCCCAAGATACACTACACCACTCAACAACAAAATCCGATTGGTTGGAACATTTTTTCCCCATGCATATGAACGCACCATAGATTTCTAGCAGCCTATGCCAATTGCTGTGTGCATGTGATTGACATATGTGCAGGGTAGAAATTTGACTGAAATTGCATTAAATCAGGTTGTTTTAACTAATATTATGCTGCAAGATGGGGTTTTGTCCGCTACATTTAAGTTCCCTGTTATAGACTAACTTGCCATATTAAAAAACAACCCAGTTTATTCCCATTAATTCCCGTTTATTCCTGTTAATTCCCATATATTCCCGTTAATTCCCATGGAAAGTTTCCAACTTTGAAAATTCCCGGAATTTTGCAACCCTACGCTTATATATATATATATATATATACATACAAACAACACACACACACACATATTGTTTGTAGATACACACACAAGTTTGCACAGAGGCAGTCATTCATAATCATTATAAACATAATACTTAAAATGTATGTTCTGCATTTTGTGTGAGGTCCTTGAATGTCTACAGTGTGTCCATCAGTGACTGGGGCTCTACAAGGAATTTTAAGCCCCCTGAGAAGTTTCACTCCAACTCACCCCAACCCCCACCCCAGATTGTTCAAGGTTAGGACCCTAGAACTTATACTCATCTTTCATGCCCTTTTGGCTCTGATGGTGAAGTCAATTGTAGTCAAATTTATTTATAGCAGTATTGAATGAGTACTATTGTTACATGATGTAAGTGTGAACAATGGTGCCAAGTCAGATTCCTTGTGCACATAGGCTTGGCTTTGGTGAATAAAGATATTCAGTTACATTACAAGGGTCTCTGAGCGATTCGAGGATCCCATTTTCCCGGATAAATTCTGAATAGTGAGTGAGTGACATATTAGACTGTTTAAGTTCTCGTGGTATGCATTATTTAGAGTTGTGCCTTTCATCTGTCTCATAGGATGTGGGTGAAATTTATCTAAACTGCCAGGTCCACAATCAATAACAAATAAATCTATAGCACTCACACACACACACACACACACACACACACACTGCATGCAAGTTTGTACTTGGTTCCAGCTGCTTATTTATGCCTCATGCAGTGGTAGTGACATCTTAAGAGCTGTACTGCCTCATCCTGCTAATGCCTGCTTCACAAACACTGGGACAGGAATACATCCACAACAGAACTAAAACAAGACATGTCAATGTGTCCCACCTGCAGTAGTTGGTGGGGATGACCACAGCATAGCCCACTGAAGTCCCTCCAAGACAGCTGCCAAGCTCATGAAAGAGACCATGGGCCAAAGACTCCAGAGGCAAAACCAGCAAGAGCAGACTAATGTAGAGACTGTTGGATGGCTGCAGGACAGAGGCATTAGTATTATGAAATAATTCAACAGATATAATTTGATGCAGTGTTCCGCCTAAAATAGTAAGAGCAGTGAGCTTTAGTGCATCTGACATTATTGCTTACCTGCCATGAGAGGGCCCCAAGGATAATAGTGGACACAACGCTGAAGATGACCAAGCGCTGTGAAATGAGGCAGAAGTGTCGCATCCCTTTCGACGCCATGACCCTGTCCAGGCTGCTCATGTCTGACCTCTGTCCTGAGAGCACTCTCTGACAGTCGCTCAGCTTACTATGGAATCCCCAGAGTGTGACGATTAACACCACGTGGCAGATCACCCAAAACAGCCCAAATATAAAGAATCCAGGGATGAGCAGGTACCACAGATCCAGGTGTCCGAGCTTAACGGCAGCCAGCAAAAAGAATGCAACCTCCACGGCGAGTAATGGCAGCAGTGAGAGCCTGCGCCACAGACCTGCCCGCAGCAGCAGTGGCTGCCAGCGCTCCATGGCAGACTGGCCACTGAAGTAGACGTCCAGCAGTGGCTGGCAGACGAGACGCACAAAGAAGCACGCCAAGGCAAACGGATTGGTGGACATGTTCAGGGATTTAAAAAACACAGTTGCATTGATGGCCACAAAACAGATTGTATTGGGGAGGGCCAGGAAAGACTTTGTCCGGAGCGCCACAAGCAGCACACCCAGCGCTACCGACAGAACACCAACACATGCAGATTCATCAATAAGCAGAATAGTGCTGGCAACGGTGAAGCCAGTCAGCTCCAGGACTTCATAAGATGTGAGGAAGATGAAATTGGGTTTAGTGTTGCCACAGATTCTTTCCAAAAGTGCCCACATAGTAAATATGACTACACTTGCCACAAGTAAGTAATTGGTGGCTTCCTCTTTAACATCTATCTCAGGGGAAGGGTTATTGAGAAAACACAGAAGGCCGAGCAGAAATCCAAACCAGATATGGAAGAGGCTAAGACTGACACCCTCCATACTGAAATAATAATAAAAAATACTTGCTATTCCAAGGACAAAGAGCCCCAAAATCAAAATAACCAGAACAATTGATTCTGCAGTCCTCTCCCACCGAGCATAAAGCCCAAGACATATAGCCACAAACAGACTGAGATTGGATAGGTAGCCCAGGCAGCGTACAGAAGTCCACATACTTACATCTTTAACAACTTCCTTGAACCTAGTCACTGCTGCATACAGACAGTGACTAATGCAATACTTCAGTAACCTGCACATCTCGACACTAAAACACTCGACCTCCCTGAATAATGTGAATAGGACTCAGGTATTTTGGGGTAACTGTCCCCTGAAATAAATGTGTGAACACTTGCCAAAGATTCCCTCACAGCTGTAAATACGATCTCATTTTAAACACTTCTAACAACTCAGACACAGACCAATTCTAAGGCCATGGAATCTTGGTAGAGTTGTCTACGACATTTAGTTAAATAGCAAACCATCTTAACCTTATGTAAACATAAGCAGCGAGGTAGCTAGCTAGCTAGCTTCTCGTCGGACTCAGCTACATTATGTAAACTTCAGACAAGTGGCACGAGAAATATAGTCATGTTAATAATTTGAGACAATCACCGTGATGCCGAGGTGAATGTAACGTCAGTTACCATGAGTTACTTCAATGACAACCCAACAATAACTTTTATGACAGATCACAAGTCACTTGCAAACTAACTTACTTCTACGTTGACTAACTTTGCTAGGGACAGCTAACGTTAAATGCTAATATAACATAACGTTGCACAGCTAACAGTAGTGAACACTAGATATATTTTCCATAGGAAAATCTGAGTTACAAAAGACCCAGAAAACTGATAATTTACTCAATGCATACATAAACCCTAAGTAATATAATCTGGCACTTGTTTAAAAAGCCCAGTCACCGTTTTAAAATAAATTGATAAAGCTAGCTAGCTAGCTAGCTTGACACCTTACGTCAAAGACTGCAAGTACCGAGTAGATCAGAAAATGTGTAAACTTAAATGTCAGTCATTGATTTGCAATCTCGCAAGCAAGATTATTTCACTGAGATAATTTAAAGAATGTAGCAGAGTCAGCGTGTCAAGAAATCACTCGGTCTGTTGCAAATCTATCCGCTTTGAGTGAGTTCAAAACTTTATCCCCGTCTCTGTCAAAGTAAACTACGGCATGTCTTTTCAAACAAACCGAATTTTCACACTTAAGCGTTACAGCTATTGGTGTTCACGGACAACTGCAGCAAACATGCGGTCTTAGCTTGAGATAGTCTGAATCCTTGGCTTAGGTCTATCGAACTTCTATCAGGATTCAGACTATATGAAATGTCAGATAACATATTTGCAAAGTGCAACATAGCTTTTTGGAAAATATTTATTTCATTTTGTTATGGAACCAATTACAGGACAACATTCAGTGTTCCACCTCTTCCCATTCTTACTTTTCAGCAAAATAGTACCTACAGGACAATCTCATTAAGCACACGTTGGAAACAGATGATTAGTTATTAAGTGTCAATGACATTTTAAATTATTATGTAATAATAATAATAATAATAATAATATAATAATAATAATAATAATAATAATAGTAATAATAATAATAGACTTAGTTATGGTGAGAGGGATCCACATAAAAGAGCATTCAGGTTCTGTCAAGGGATGGCCATATAGGCTACAGCTTGGAATTACAGGGAGAAGAAGACTGTATCTACAATACTGTTAATACTGCAGACCTTCACTCTTTTCATTCAACACAGTTAGTTATATAGCATATCACTGTAGGCCTACCACCAAAAACAACCAATGTCACAAGGCCCCGTTTTCCAAGTCTGAGATGAAGTTAAGTGCAAAATACACAACCATTTAGTCCTCAAAACAGGTCTACCGCAAGTAAGCAATAAACAGAATAGACTACATATGAATTCTTTCTTATTCGACCTAATTGTTGAGTTGACACCTGCACTAAGAAAAATTAAATCATTTTACTTCCAATATATAATAAAGATTTCGATTAGTAAAACATTTGAGGAATCAAAAATGAAACAACATACCTTACATAGCAGTTGAAATTGCACTATACGGATAATTGTATTAACAGTAAACAGCATTTTTTTATCACTTGCTTCAATTAACAGATCAAAAGCAATGACTAAAGAAACTATGTCTGCTTCAAAAGGAATACTGATGATGCCATCTACTGGTGAATTCACACAGTTATTTGAAAACTATTACTACAATTCAGTAGTGATCCTAAAGACAACTACAGGCTATGTTTCAGTACCCAGAACATAACTACTCAGTCAGTGTGTTGACATACATACAACTCAGTTGTATTATTGTTCTCTAGTAACATACTCATTACATCAGACTCTTTCTTAAGTCGAGCAAAGTAGGCTACTACATCATGGACACTACATATACACTTCCCCCATTACCTGAAGATGCCCTAATATGTTCCCAGGTAACCTATCTACTTTAAAATCAATTAACCTTCAACAAAAGACCACTGGCATAGCAGTACACCACTGAATAGCTAAAATAACAGAGGTAGCCCAACACTGAGAAACCTCAATATCTCAGATTCAGGCATATAATTGCATTTCTTTAAATGTTAGGTCTTAACGGAAGTAAGGAGAGGCAACTCTCACAATACCTTACAAATGCATGGCCAAACACTGTCTTCTCACAGTTCCTTGGGAATAATAATTGTACATCTAGGGGCATTTTCATTTTCCTAAATACAAAAACTACATATTGCAACTTGAAATTTCTAAATGTTCTAGAATAGAGATTACATGAATATTGCATATCTTACAAGTGTTTTGTAAACACTGCAAACCAATACCAAAAGAGCACTGGTTGGGTTTGGCCTGAAAACATACCAAAAATTCTGAGCACACTGGTATCGACAAAACAATGAGTTAAATTGTACACATGATGTACACATTGTGATCAGATATCCACTACGGGCTGTACTATGGTCATTGATACATATCATCTCTTAGTAGAATTAATCTTAAGGCTTATCATGGCGTACAGACAACTGCAATTTATAGATTGCATTTGCAGCAATCAGGAAAAAGTAAAAATGTATGTCTTACACCTATTATCTCAAACACAATGACATTCTGCTCACAACTTAGAAACCTTAGCAGTTAAAATTACCTTTTTTGTTTGAACATTAAGCTGATAAATTTCACTAAACCAAATAGCCTAACTTTAAAACAAGTAGGCTACATCCAATAGACTTCTTCTCTTTCTTTTGAATTGATATGTTGTAACGTGACCTTCCTAAAACCTACTTAAAACAAGATACAGTGGCTTATTCACAATGTATCTTCTAGGCTGCATTTAGTGTAATTAGTGCAGGTTCCCAAATATCCAAGATGCAATGGTGATGTTCTGATAACAGTTGATAAGCAGTTGTCTTTCAATATAGGAGACAAATATTATGTTTAAAAACACCAGATATGTACTGTGATATAAATATATTGACAATTTTATCAACTTAGAACTGTATCACTCACAAGCACATCTAGAGAATATATTCCCCCGAACAAAAACTCTTACACTACTCACTCTTTGATATTGTGAAACAATGTTTTACGGCTCATTTTATTTCATATATAATGACAACGAAAGGGGTAACTGGTATATACACTGATGCAAGCGCTTTGGCTAGATTCCAACCAAAATCTCTCAAATTATGTGCAATTAGGTGTAATTCTGCATTGTAATTGGGTGTGCTCCATTGTAGTAGTAACATTTTGTAAAATCTAATTTGGTCAAAACAAGAAAATCTAAAGCTAAAGCTACAGTTTGAACAACACAAATGAATTCTTTGTTTTTTCCTTCAAGTCTCCATACTAGTTGCATAACGTTTGCCATTCTACCAGTTAAAATTCTCACAAAACTCGACTCATCCTACTCGTCCTGACAACAAAATTTGGTGTGCTTTCTTTTAAAAAGTACCATGACATTTCTAAGATTAACAAAAATATCTGAAGTTTAGTAACACTTACGCAAATATTTGGCATAACCCATACTTGCACTTACATTTTGCAATAAAACATGTTCAGAAAATAAAAGTTGAAAATGATTAATAACCGGCCAATTCCAGCTTATTCCAGCTCAAAAAGGAACCACGTGTTTAAAATGCTGGTTGGGAAACCATTTGTAGAATAAGTTTCATCTATTACTTTCCTTAACCAGGAATAACTCTAGCAAGAAACCCTTTACAACACAGCAGCAATGTTGTCCATTACCCTGCTTTTCACATGTAAAGTGGTAAACCTGCAGTGTCTGTAGAACACGTGTGACATTGTTTAGTCTCTGGGATAGGTGGCTGGCCACAATAAGCCCAGACCATATGTTAGGGGTGCACAGTAGTGTTCTACTGACAGGATATCTGAAGGTTTACTTTTCCAAAACTTCAAACCTGAGACACAGCTTCAAAAAAAGAGGACATACGTAAGGGGTAAACATGTCTCCTTCCGTTGTGCAAACTGCATTGTTCTTGTTCTGTACAAAACCATTAGAGGGCCGTGTGCGTATGAATTAGAAGTTCATTTGGCAGCAGGTCTGTCTCATCAGGCTGGCAGAGGGGAAGGACAGGACAAATATGAAGAGGAATGGGAGTGTGTGTGTTTCAGTTCTGAAGCAGGACTGGATCTTCCAGCTCATGAAACGGGGCACTACTGCTCTGGCTGTCCCCAGAGTCTGAGTCATACGGCATGTCTGGTAGCTCCGTAAAGCCAAGTGCTATCTGGTCATCCTCCAGGTCTGACCGGTTGTGCACAACCCCTTCATCCTCTTCCTGCTCTGGGATATGGAAGTCCTGGGGGATGTACATCATCTCGGGGTAATTGCAGCTGACCAGGTCACTGGTCGTGGTCAGCGAGACCTTGCGGAAGGCCAAAAGGTGCATGTGGGAGGACTTGGCATACTTGTAGCGGCAGAAGCCCAATGACTCCACTGCAATTCGCCAGCTGCGCATCATGGTTGCATGGCGGTTCTGGTGGGAGGAGTCTGGTGTGATGATGAGGAGAAGGCCGTTGAGGTTGAGCAGCTCGTGGGCCTTCTTGCAGCAGATCCAGCGCTGGTATGGAGAGGGGAAGTAGGACAGCAGCAGAGAGAAGACCACCACCTGAAAGAGCTGCGCTGGCAACGCCTCAATGGGGCCCTGCAGTTGCTCTAAGAAAGCCTCCATGGCATCAGAGGCCCACTGCAGAGGCTGCTGCAGCTGCAGGTTCAGGAAGTCACACTTGTACACACTCTGCAAGTCAGAAATGTGTGGTAGGTGGTAAAGGTTACACTGAAAGGTTATACTTGAAAAGAAAAAAATGAAAATCTAAATGATAATACTCCAACACAGCTGCCCCAAAAATTGATAACTCAATGTACAGTTCCACCTTTACAGATAGATTGTTGTGATTGTCAGAATATTTCCAAACACTGTTTCCTAAACTGAGATGAAGGAATTATTCAATCATACCTCAACTGCAGGCACTATGTCAATACCAACTGTGAAGAATTCATCAAATTTCAGAAAGGGGTTAAAACAGCTGCCCACATCCAATAGCCGGATCTTGCCTGAATGAAGAGTAGACCTATGGCAAAAATAAGTCAATTAAGCCAACTAATCCACAGGACATCTTGGTTTAAGTCAACAACTAAGAGATGCATTAGTTATCTTACTTCTAGTTACTGGAAACAGAATTTCTACAGATTGACCAATAATACAATAAGAAAAGAAGTATAATACTAAAAGTTCAGTTCATACACTAAAATGACGACACGAATAAGACAGTACCTTGAAGAGGACTGAGACTGGACATTTACAGCAGGCCCACCAAAGGCAAACTTTGCACTTTTCTCATCTTTTTCCAGCATTCTCTTCATTCCACCATCAAGAAAATAGTCTTGACAAATACTGAGAAGAAAAATAACAATATTTTAAATTATAATAAAATATATAATAATAATATTTTAAATATATATATATATATATATATAAATATATATATATAAATTAAAAATTAAAAAATTAAAATAACAGTTTGACCAATAACGTATGCCGAAACCGATATTTGCTTATTTGTTTGTTTACCTAATTTTTGCTGTTAAGGCAAGGATACAACAAAAATATTTTTTCAAAAATTACTGAACCAGTTTCAGGTCTTCCAATCGTCAGGTCTGAATGGCCCAGTCCGTGCATAACACAACATTTAGCTAGTGCAGACTTGATGCAACATAACAAATAAACATCAGCCACTGCCATCGGTAAATGTCATAAATTCACCAATATCACTATCAATATCAATAGATCATATATTCGCCAATATCACTATCAATATCAATATCAGTCAGCAAGGCCGATATCAGCGGATACCAGTGTTAGCCCGATATATCTGTGCATCTCTAGTTGAACCATAAGTTCTGAAGTAATTTCTACAACACTGATGTATGTTTGAAATTGACATTATTCCTTTGGTTGTCAGTTTGGATGGACAGGAGTTAATTACCAAAATGATGCCTATTATCTCAATCATTGAGTACTTGTGTTGTGTATCCATGCAGTGCTTTTATCCATGTTCCATCTTATTTTTTCTCATTTGTTGTACACTCCCAGCCACCATCCAGAGTTCCATGCCAACTTGCCAAGGGTGTCCTGAGGACAGCTAGCCTAACATCAAACCAAAGACAAGATCCCTCAATGGCAGTCCCATACCTCAATTACCAGAGTTACACCTTTGATGCACACCTTGTGCCATCAACCTTCACAGGACACAGATGCACATTCTCTGATGTGCACTTCACACTAGTCTGTCACCAAACAGTCTGTCACTACAACACAATTTAAAACAGAGTCTGTTTGATTCTGGCAAAACTGTTGCTGATATTTACACTCACTTAGCTCATTACACCCCTCCTATCTGTGCTCCTGAAAGTAATGTGTTGTGTTTGTGCTATGGCTGGATAAAGCAAGACTTAAGTTATGTGAGTGCCAGTAAAGGAACAGTTATTCTGATCAACCTTGCATTTAGAAAGTCAAAAGATGGAGGATATGACGTAGGTTTAAGTTATTAATAAAATGGAAAACAAAGAATTGTTTCCAATTTCCTCTGAATATAAAATTGAATAAAAAAAAGAGACATATTGGGGAAAGATCACCATCATCAATGTTACCTCCTAACCTACCAACATTTCATGCACGTCCAAAGCATGCCTCATGTCATGTGCCAATCAAGCTACTCACATCAAGCTAATTCTATTATGTTTGCTGTAATATTGGCATAACACAGCCATTAATGGTTCAGAACAGTTGTATACTTAGTCAAAGAGTGCCCTACCTGCGACACCATTCAATACGAACTTCTCCTTCACAGTTTTTAGTCCAGTAGTTATCAGCCAGGTTCTTCATGGCCACAGCATACTCGCTGAGGGTTCGCTCATCCTCACAGTGCTCCCGCCAAATCTTCTCAAAGTCACCCACTGAAAAACATCAGAAGAGGAAACACTGATCACCTTTCTTTACCAGACAGTAGAGTAATAGATTTTCTTTTAAATGCTGTAGCCTAATCATCATTTAGTTGTCATTTAGCATCTCTAACCCAGTATTAACATTATATATTTGTTATCTATCACAAGTTTAACATCTCTGAGAATGTGCATTCATACCTGGCATTAACTTACTTTCTTTATGCAAATCTATCAACCTTTGTTTAATATTTATTTAGTGTAGACATAGTCCTCCTGGCCCCCCGCCCCGAAGCAAACAACAGCAAGTGACTAACTACCATGTGTGTTAACTTATAAGACCTGGCACCCTTTGCCTGTTCTAAGCAGAAAACAATTATGTTGCCACTCTATTTGCAAGGTACCATAACAGAAAAAAAGTATTAAGGATCTACTGGGGGTCAATTTAATTGGTGATGAAAGATCACAACAATGCAGTTTTACATAAACTTCATGAGACTCTCTGGCACGGAAAGACGAGCCACAAATTAAACAACTGAACCCAATATGTCAACCAGAATTCAGAATTTTTATGGATTAGTTTGGAATAGTTATTTCTAATGTAAAGATCCTCTAATCACTACACAAATTGCTCAGAAACCCTTGCAATCCAAGCCTAAGACTGCTTCCAAGAATATGACTTACTATTGTTTACACTCACATCAACATGTAACATTGTGTCTGTGTGTCAGTGCAAACTTGTGTGTGTGTCTGTATGTATGTATGTATGTGACTGTGTGTGTGTGTCTGTGTGTGTGTGTGTGTGTGTGTGTACAAGCTTGTGTGCACTGTCTTCCAGTGTACAGTATGTGTATGTTCCTGTGTATGCACATGCAGTGATCATAGTGATCCAAGCAGCCACTGATGTCAGTAGCAGAGCCCACTATTGACGGAATTGCATGTAATTCAGTGTGCATGCAAATACTGTGGAAAATCAGATTACGTAAACCTGTTTTGTACAGCATGTCAAATTAACTTTTAACCTTCAATTGGCCAGTGCCATAATAAATTGCTTAATTTTACCAGTAAACCCCTCCCCCAAAAGTGCTGAAACCTTACAATAAATACTCAAAGCAGGCAACATTGGGGCCTCCCCTGTCTTCTCAAAGGACTACAGTTGATTTGTGCTGCTAAACAGTTCCCCAACAAGAAATGTATTCGATAGAACTTAAATCATTTTTTAAGTATAAAAATATGATTTAGTTTTCTGCTAACTTGCTACTATGTAACACTAAATAAAACCATAATAACAATATACTTCCCTGGGATAATATAATGCATGCTAGCGATAGGCTTAACAGATCATGCCTTATTATCCAGGTATAAGGTCCAAGAATGGATCATCTGTTTTCTCTTTATCACACAAGAGTCAGCCCTCGCAACACCAAGAAAGGACAAGTGCAATCACTACTTTTGCACGTCTCTATAAACTATGTATTGTCCAACATAATGTCTTCTTACACCAATTGTATCGTTTCATGCCTAGACAACATTCTACGAATAACGCCATTTGGGACATAGGACTGACTCCCCTGAGCCACACTGAGTTACACAAAACAACCATGCTAGCAGACGAACGCTACAAAGGCTATGTAGACGTTTTTTTTTTTTTTGTATAAGGCCTACGACAGTGTTATACGATACTGTCAGTCTTATCTTGTTCAGAGTGGGTCAAAACTTAACAAGAGACCCTGCTGAAACTGACTTTTTAGTGGTTGCTTCTGAAGATATTAGGTATTGGAATAACAGGCTGTGAGTGTGTTGAAATTCTGCAAATCTTAGTTAATTAATCAACGCTAAACTAGCTTCTAGACAACAACGACATTGAACGGACTAGCCATCTTTAAAAGGACCTTGAAACATATAAACTAACCAGACTAGCTAATTTAGCGTGAGCTGTGTAACGTTAAACGTCAACCCCGTTAACTAACTGTCACCATTGACGTTAGCTACTAGCTAGCAAGTCCCAACTGGATTACCACATCAAAGACCTGTGATGACGGAAACAGGAAATTAACGTTAATATAAATTACTCTTGCTTTGCTACTTAGATGTTAAGCAACACAATAACGTTAATGCATTACCTGACAGTCTCCTGTTGGCTGTAAAGCTAACTTTCAAATAATGTTCGTAAAGTCTCGTTGTAGCGTTAGCTATGATATAACGAGTAACGTTAGCCTACCTTCAACATATTTCCTGCGGAGTTTTCGGTGGACATTCTTCACTACACCAGATAATTTTTCCTGTTCAAGTTTTTCAGTCCTGATGGATTTAGAATAAGGAATGAGGTGAAACGACTCCTGGTCCATTCCACTACCACCGTTAAGAAAGGCCATTGCATTAGTTCGGTGGACATCCAGTGCTCTACCGGCACGCTGGCACACTCTTTCACCAGTGTTCGGTGCAGATGATCAGCCCAAACATGACGGATTCAAGAGCAGATTTAGCAGCCCACGTGATTAGGACGATTTCACGAGAGTTCTTTTGCACTGACAGTGTGCAAATCATAGACTGTAAACAGTCTATGTATACAGTCTATGGTGCAAATTTACAAGAGAAGTTCCGAAAACATACACAGGTGTGAATCCTGACTGATACATACATTTATGGACAAAATTCTTAAGGAAAAAATAGAGAAGGCCAGTTAAAGAAAATATATAAATATAATTGTAAGATTAGTAATGGCAGAATGACAGAATGAACAGAATGACAGGTTGTCATGGAGATGTCAAATTCAGCCTCCATAAAAGGCTAGAAGCTACTTGCCTGTTAAAAGTAGTTAGATGGTTAATGCTGATGGCGTATACCAGAGTAAGCTGTTGTTCCAGTTACATCTTGTGAGTTATCATCGACATCTTTTTTTTTTTTTAAACATATGGCTAGCATAGTTTATATGAGTTATAAGGACAACTAATTGGTTATTGCTAGCAGACTAGCGTTAATTGGCATAGCAATAATGGCAGCGATCACCAGTGTAACATTAGCTAGTTAAAGTATTTAGGTATTTTAGGTATCTAGCGCAAAATTAATAACTTACAATATGTGGAGATCATTTTAACATCAACTGACTCCAACCTTGTAGCTGGGTATGGGCATTCAGTGGAAATCAACGACTTTTTACACCTGAAAAAGGCAAAGGCACATCACCTTCTATGCTGAAACATGCTTGTTTTGAATCCAGCTGCTCACCAGTAATATAGCAGCCAACCCCATTCCTATAGACTAATGTGGATTCTCGTGAAAAAGTGCATCTCTTAACAGGCACAGGAAAGAATGAAGACAACATGAAGAAGGGAAATTATGTCCATTACCACTGTTCGTTTAGTTCCTCAACATCTGAAGAGGATGAGATACAAGAACAGACAGAAGATTGCCAAGACCCAGGGGTAATGAATGAAGGTAATAATGCCCTACAGCCTACACCCTGAAATGATACATGAAATGATTGACAAATAAAATTCCTTAAGTTTATTTTTCCTTCAGGGCTTAGTCCAAACATTTGACTTTTATCCTCTATTATAGATGTCAATGGTGTTGCACAATTACCAAAAACCACTCAGGTAGTCTTTGAGATCCATTCTGGCCGGCCAGTGCCTCGTCTCTGTGAGCCACGTCACCTGTATGGTGTCTCTGGACACTTGTCGCAGACCCTTTCTCGCTGGCCAAAGGAGTGTGAAGTTATACCAGAAGAAATACATCACATCGGTGAGAGAAATAGGCACACTGCAAATAGTATACTCTATGTTAATATACAGTGTGCAAAGTGTTGACTCAACAGTCACTTAATTTCAGACTGGACGTCTCCGTCTCCTGAGCCTTTTTGTATCCCAGAATCTGAAAAATGGCCCCGATACCAGAATGTGGGGGGAGGCACTCTTGTTTATAACTCACAAGCAGGTCATTTCATAATTTACATGATCATTGTTTTCTGAAATGCAGTATGAAGTCCAAAACAACATATAATGCTGAATGGTGCTGTCATATAGATGTATTTACATGTAAGATACTTTTACAGGTAAGGAGCTCTACTTCACAGGGTCTCGTCCAGGGGGGAATCGTTCACCTCTTTCACAGGCCTCTATACCCCTCTCTGGGCCTGATGACACCACTCTTCTTTTTGAGGGCCGCTTTGAATGTGCCAACTTGATGTCTGCACACAGAATGTAAGTTGGCTTTCAGTGTGAATGAAAATGTAATGAAATTAGTTGATAGATGGAATGTTTGCTTGGTACTGTAATTGCTAATCTTGCTAACTAATATATTTTGTAATTCTGTATAATTGATGACATCCAACAACAAGCTTTTTAACAGTTAGGCCTCTTGATTCATAAAATATGAAGGCTGTTAGTAGAACAGATTTGAGTTCCATTGAGATACCATTGATTGTGGCCTCTTTGCTCCAGTGAGAAGGCCGATATCTGTTAAAGGAAGAAAGGCTATGTTCAGACTTATAGCCATTATGAAGGCTCAAATGTTGATCAGAAAAACACAGACTAAACAGCTTTTGTAAATATGCCCCAAGTTTACATTTCAATGGGTCCAAATTACAGAGTATTCCGAAATTGCACATGCACTTAGAGATTTCACTAAGCCAAAGGCGTTACATTGCTTCTATTGTCATGTATTGATCATACACAGTCATGGTCATTTCACATGGACGATTAATAATTTTGTTGCCTTCTCATTTCAGTGGGCAGTTTGACTATGACCTCATGCTCCGGCCTGACCTCTACACTAAGAAGCACACCCAGTGGTTTTACTTCCGAGTGAGGAACATGCGGGCAGGCGTCCCGTACCGGTTCACCATCACCAACCTCCTGAAGGCCACCAGTCTTTATGAGAAGGGCCAGAAACCCCTATTGTACTCAGAGGAGAAGGCCAGAGCCTTTGGTGTGGGTTGGCACCGTGTAGGTTATGACGTGTCATACTCTCGTAACGAGTGCTTTTACCTTGGCTTACCCTGCTTCTCCCTCTCTTGGAGTTTAGTCTTCCCTTATGACCAAGACACGTGCTACCTGGCCCACTGCTATCCATACACTTATACCAAGTTGTGGGCATACCTCTCAAAGATAGAACACAGCCCCAGGCTCTCTTCTTTCTGCAAGATTCGGACACTCTGTCGTTCACTGGCAGGCAACTTGGTGCCAGTGCTGACAGTGACCAGTCCCTCACGCAAGTGTGGTGAATGTGAAGCAGCCCATAAGCCGGCCATCGTGATCACAGCCCGTGTCCACCCTGGAGAGACCAACAGCTCCTGGGTCATGAAGGGCATCATGGACTTCCTCCTGAGTGACACACCTGATGCACGACTGCTCCGAGATGCTTTCATCTTCAAGTTGGTGCCCATGTTGAACCCAGATGGTGTGATAGTAGGAAATTACCGCTGCTCTCTTACTGGCAGTGACCTAAACCGCAGCTACAACTCAAATCTGAAGGACTCTTTCCCCACTGTGCATGCCGTGCGGACTATGGTCCATAGGTAAAGATGTTTAGACTGTATATGCTGGATGCACACTAGCCTGTTGTCATAACACACATTGTTTTAGAATGCTAGTTTGAAGGACTATAATATTAATGATTACTACAAAAGTATTAGTAGAATGCAGTGTAGGCTACATCACTTTAGTGTGCTCAATCTTACATTACAGCTTAATAATATTTGGAATCAACTTTCAACAAAATGAAAAAGTAAATTAAAGAATATATTATTATTTTTTGTATATAGTAGAGATGGTACTGCTAGAGGTTTATCAGTTTAGAACATACTGTATAAGCAAAGCGTAGTGGTTGAAAACCTTTTACACTCACAAGTGTTCTATGTCAGATTGTGTGAGGAGCGTGAGGTGCTGCTGTACTGTGACCTCCATGGACACAGCCGTAAGCAGAACGTCTTCACCTACGGCTGTGAAAGGGCGGCCGGCCGTCAGCTGCATGAGCGGATCTTTCCCCTGATGCTGAGTAAGAACTGCCCTGAAATGGTAAGCGCTTCACAACTGAATGATTCCCATGTAACATAACAAAGGCACTCACTACTTATTTGGATGCAATAATGGGCAGTACTCGTAATTATCGTAGACTGAACAACTATCTACATTTTATACAATATTTAGCACACCTTACACAATCTTTTGAAAAGCAACCGAGCTGTGATGTAAAACTATTAAACAAAAGTATCCGAGTATCCTAGTTGTTTGCCATACAGATAAGTATAAGTATAAGTAAGTATATATACTCTTTTGATCCCGTGAGGGAAATTTGGTCTCTGCATTTATCCCAATCCGTGAATTATTGAAACACACACAGCACACAGTGTACACACAGTGAGGTGAAGTACACACTAATCCCGGCGCAGTGAGCTGCCTGCATCAACAGCGGCACTCGGGGAGCAGTGAGGGGTTAGGTGCCTTGCTCAAGGGCACTTCAGCTGTGCCTACTGGTCGGGGCTCGAACCGCCAACCCTCCGGTTACAGGTCCGAAGTGCTAACCAGTGGGCCACAGCTGCCCCTACGGTTACGGCCCCTATGTGTTACCCTAATGTGCCACACACTCAAAGTCAAACATAACTGTCCTACTGACACAGTACTGTGATAGAATTTTTACCCGTATAGCAGATATACAGAGTCCAGGAGAGCACTTTTCTGATTCTGTCTGTCTGTGAAGTTCTCCTTTCAGAACTGTAAGTTCAAGGTGCAGAGAAGTAAGGAGGGGACAGGTCGCATAGCTCTATGGAAACTTGGAATCCTCAACAGCTTCACATTAGAAACCTCCTTTTGTGGCTCAAGCATTGGTATGTGACTGTTAGATGCATATGTTTTGTATTAGTTATGTACTTACTGTAGAGCAAACAATCATTTAATTATTGTGTTTTTATTTTCCACACCACACCCATAATGAATAGAGAGCTTTCCCAGGTTGGTTTATGCTGGTTCAGAGGGTTTTTTATCAAATGTTCTGTTGCAGGTCAACAGAAGGGAACCCATTTCAGTATAAAGGACTTAGAGATGTTGGGAGCTCACTTCTGTGATACACTGCTGGACTACTGTGATCCAGACAGGACCAAGGTGAGTGTGAAGGTCCATGTCTGTCTATCCCTTGTAGACTTATGTTGTACCTTCATCTGACCAATATTCTGTAGAAACCAGGGCCAGAGTGGGACTATTACCGGGAGATTTTAAGCTCCAGTGACTGTGTACACATACAGTCCAGGCTGGAAGATGGCGTAGCGCGACTCGCTGGGGCACCTGCACCGCACACTGGCAACCCGGGTTCGATTCGCGCCCCGTGGTCCTTTCCAGATCCCACCCCGACTCTCTCTCCCACTCGCTTCCTGTCATTCTCCACTGTCCTGTCTCATTGAGGCAATAAAAAGCCCCCATAATAATGCCATAAGATAAAAGCCCAAGTGTATAATGACTACATTAATGACTGCTCTCTAATGGGTAGGATACTAACAGACTGATGAGAGATATGTATCTAATGCCAAATGTGTAACTTTACTAGAGGTTTTGTGTGCAAGCCCAACCCACCATTCATTCCTGTTGTACTGGAAACAAAAAACTCTTGCATTCTTCAGTTGTACATTTTTTATCATAGCTTTGAATTTTGGAATGGAATTGCCTAGTATTTTCTAATGTTTGTGATACTTAAGGGGGCCGTTCTTTTTTTAGTACAATATGTGTATAAGAGAGCTGCAAGACTCACTCCGACAGGAAACCACCCTGACCCTTGCAGAAGCACCGCACAGTGACAACGTAAGGTACGTTATACCTGTACCTCTATATCTCTAAGATAGTACCATAATATAGTTGTATTATACTTACAGTGGTTTTATTATACTGGGTATAACTAGTTTGTACAAATAAAACTATTATACACTGAAATATATTGTTATATTGTTTTTGACATGTTGGTTTGTTATGTCCTATTTGTGAGTCCAACTCGTTCCTGATGAAATGATCTGATCTTGTCCTGTTTCAGCACCAGTGGATCTAACAGCTCTGACTCTGATGGGCCTCCAGCCCATCTTGAGGCCTTACAGGTGCATGAAAAGGACAAATGTCACCTCACTTTTAGAATGTTAAGGTTTATCATATTATCATTACTTAGAAACTGACATATGTGACTGCAAAGTATTGCCCTTGCTTGTCTTGCAGCAATGGCTCTGTAGGAGCATCTTAAAGCTAAAAGTAGCTTATATATTGCCAACTTTAGGAGAAAATCTTATAAACAATGGCTGAGTCAGTCCTAACTTTGAGATGCTTGGCATTTTACTGAGTGATTCACAAAGTGCCGCAGCAGTATAGGGTTACACCTAAGTTTGATCAAACTAAAAAGTAGTCGAGAGGATTGCTAACTCACTAAGACAACTCCCAAACAGTAAGGCCCAATCCCAATACTACCCCTTCACCCTACCTAGATTGCTGAATTGCTAAAAATGATTTACATGAATTACCTACAGTATATTGCACAAATGACACTATACCTTAAAATCATGTATCAAATCTAATTTTGACCAGATCTGAAGACAAGCAAATGCCATGCATTCTGTTTTCACTTTTAAGATACATATCCAGCTAAGCCTTTTGCAATTATCATTCTTCTTTGTGTACACTTTGCCTTCCACTTATTTTCTCCTCTGTCTTGCCTAGATGATTAATCGTAAAAAGTCAATGAAGTCCAAGAAACAGAGGGACTGTTCTTGTCTACTGAGGTATAAAGAGAAAACTCCTGAAGAGAATAAGGTGATAAACTTCAGATGATCATGTAATATTGGAGTTATACAAAGTACAAAACCTGTTTTGGATTAACCAAAGCAGGACTTTCATCTAATTGTCAAGTAGTACTTATTACTGCACAAACATGTCTTTTTTGCACTGTACCTTGATTGTTTGCCTTTTTGTAAGTTGCTTTGGATAAAAGTGTCAGCTAAATGACTAAATGTAAATGTAAGATGTGAAAACTTAAATAATATAGGTTAAGGGCTGCTGCTGTTGATTCTCCTTATGGAGGAATTTTATTAGTTATCATTCATTTTCAGATTAATCTAATTGACAGCTTATACTTTTCCTCCAGGATAGTGATGTCAAAGATGGCGTACGGAAAGGCAAATATACCCTTAAACCTGTGAGTTCTTCCTCATAACTCAATTCACATAATACTTGGCTGAATATGGAAAACTTGTCAAAATAAATAAATGCTAGGAAACTGATGAGGGGTTAATAACAGTACAATTTTTACCCCTCTCTCTCTCTCTCTCTCTCTCTCTCTCTCTCTGTGTGTGTGTGTGTGTGTGTGTGTGTGTGTGCATCTAACGTCATGACAGCTATGTGTTCCTCAGCATATGCTCAGGAGAGGAAAACAGGAAGCTCCACTGGAGTCCGCTGATGCCAGCAGAAAGGTGTTGACCAGAGTGCATACTTTGCTGTAAAAAAAGTCCACAAGACCAGAAATACATCATAATATGTATATATAAACAACAGAACAGGGTGCACTACAACCATCATACTGATATCTCATCTCAGTCATCTGTAATTCCTTACCACCAACTGCCTTTTTCAGGATTCTGTCAAATTTCTCCACCTCTGAAATAGTCGTGTCATGTGAGGCCAGTCTGTTTTCTGTTCTCTCCACAGATGTCTGTGCTATACCTGGTCTTTGATAATGAGAAAGGGTCAGTGAAATCAAAGGTATTATTAGCCTTGCAGACACAACTAAACTGTACCTCTGACTGATTGACTCTCTTATCAGTCTTTCACAATGTTCTCACCCCATTACTGGTATATGTTTCTAAATCAAATGTGTCAAATCAAAGCGTTTGTTGATCTTCTTGTCTGTGCTGTACGCTTCTCAGTCAGACTACTTGCGCCACCTGATGGCAGGCTACATTAGGAGCCGGATGCAGATGGGCTTGAGCAACACTCTGAGTGGTAAGACAGACCTGTCTATTGCGCCGTTTAAATAGATTGCTTTTTTTGTTTACTTAAAATACCTTTTAGACTCTTTATTTTGCAGTCTGTCCCTCAGTTTGTTTGTGTGTGTGTGTGTGTGTGTGTATACCTATTTGTGTGTGTGTGTGTGTGTGTGTGTGTGTGTGTGTGTGTGTGTGTGTGTGTGTGTGTGTGTGTGTGTGAACGTACATGTGTTTTTGACAGGTTTGGACTTAGGTCCCATCACCATGCCTTCAGGGGCGCCACGAAAAGCCAACCAGTTGTCTGGCCTTGGTCACCTGGCATGTGGAGACAAGCGCATTTGGCGACTATCACCAGTCCAGTGTGAGTATCTTGTAATTCTTCATAGTATACTGAATATAATTTCCCATGAAATGATGATCTTTGCCTAACAAGAATTGAAAACTGATAGCTATAGAAATGAAAATGAACATGACTTGAACACGGTGAAGGACAAGTATTGCTCAACATAAATTAAATAGGTCTGGTGTTGGACTTGCATGCACCATCACTAATGACATAATGGCATACATAATAGAATGTGTAATTTCTATGGCGACTTTTCTTTTACTATGGCCATTTTGTTGTCTAATGTTATAAAAAGTTGTACTGACCACAGAACACTGGCAGAACAGTCCTGAATGACTTATTTTCCTTCTTAAATAGTTGTAATCCTATCATTAAAATAAAGATAATATCTCTGCAACATTAAATGAAGTCAGCATTTCATCAGACATGACATTTACAATAGACAGAATAATGAGACTGAATAGGTTTTCTATTTGTTTCCTTGTCATGTACTGTGCACAGGGAGGGGGTCCAAGTCACACCCTGCACCTTTCACGCTACCTGGCATGACTAACAGGTAGGATCACAAACATAACTGTTCCTAAGTACTACAGAACGTTTCTTGACAGGGACTGTTATTTATCTGCTTTGCAAGACCTGGTTGGTTGCTTGCTAAACTATTTACGGATACTGACAGGTGCTGGAAATGGGAAGTCCTTGACTTGTCTGCTCATATGTTGATCAACACTCATTCAAATACAGAAATATTCTGGTGCACATCTCTGCTCATGTCAGTCTTCTTCAAAGAGCCAACCAGCGGGCAGTTTGTGCTGACTAATACCCTTATCCAAATACTAATAGAACTAGCATCGGAAATCAAAAGCTGCTGTCACAAATATTTAAGGATATCATGCTGATTCTCACTGGTGTTGTGTGTACATACAGACAGGGGGAGTACAGGACAGCTGAGTGTAAGCGTGGTCAGTGGCATGGTGTGGTTAAGGATCAGGCGACATCACCAGACAGGAAGTCAGAGCATGTGATTGGAAAACCGTGACATAAATCACCAACCAACATGTCCAATAACAACAACAAAGATGTCTTCTTTAATCTACTGAATGCATCAATCACTTAATAGACATTGTAGGTTGACATGAAGTCGCCTGTTTCAGGTTTATTAAAATCTGTATGCTAAGGTTACCATAAACAGAGTTTGTACTTAATATATATACTGGTACTTACTATATATTTGCACATCATAGGGAGTTTACTACATACAGTACTTCACTAGGTTTTGATTCTGCGAAAACAACTAAAAGCAGCACATTGAAAAGTGTCCAAGTGAGTGAGGGTGATTATTGCACTGCATATGTTATGCTGTTAGCAGTACTAACAGAGCATTCACTTACAATCAATCATAAAGAATCGTGTGTCTTATCTAGAATGCAATGGCTGGAAACTAAGGGTGCAATTGGCTTGTTTTTTCAAACTATAAAATGAGAAGATAACTAAAAATAACAGTACTGTGGTATGACAGTATTCCTTGTGTAGAACTCTGGTGGCCTGGAATCAATTGTCGATACTTATGTCAGACTGTCATAGTGATCTCACCTGTGTAAGCTAGATGTGGGCAGCAAGCGAGCAAATTACTGAATGATGCACTGGCTGGATTGAGGCCAAGGTGTTGAAGCTCACAGAAACCATATGGCTGTTGACTGAGCTGATATCTATCAGCACTCTTATGTCTTATGTCGATTCCTTTCCCTGATTTAGTACTTGCAGTGTGTGTACATCTGTCTGACAATACCAGAAGCACACAGTTGTTTCAGTTGTGCTCTGAAAATCTCAAATGTGCTGTAAATATAGCCACAAGTGAAACAAAAATGTAACTGAAATAGTAGTAGTTAGTAACTAAATTTAAAAGAAAATTTAAAAGAAAACTGCCATGTAAAAATGTGTTAAGACTTCAAAACAGTTGCAAGCAACCAACCCAACCACAAATCCAACAAAAAATACATGTTTCGAGGAAATTATTAAAATAGGCCCGCCACCGATGGCACTTTAATATGCATTAATATGCAGATAATATATGTTACACCGAACGGAATGGAAACTTTTTTAAAAATCTGTTTCCTCTCCTGACAAGCTCAAAGCTTGAATTCAAACATAGCTGGTAGTAGCACCTCAGACTACTAGCAGTGGAATTTGGATTTTTTTACCAAATAAAATGTTATGCCATACCGAGACTGTCCTACTTACCGCATATATAGATTGCAGAAATTGATTACACAGTCATCGGATTTTAAAATAGTCATACCCATCATAGTATCCTTTAAGAGAAGCTGTCAATCACACTGGTAACCTGAGGATGGACCCTTTTCCTGTTACAGTTGAACAGACAGACTGCCCTCCCATGGCGGTAGCGCTTAGAGAGCAGCACATACAACACCGGGTTGACACACGGGTGCAGATACTGCAGCACCGTGCAGGTGAAGTAGAACATCTCCCAAGATTGTCCGTGACGGTACAGGCCCAGATAAAGACACAGCTCCAGTATGTAGCCTGGTAACCAGCACACGGTGAATGTCCCAGCGGCCAGGAAAACCATGAGGGAAGCCCGCCGAGTGTTGCGAGCACTGGCCACCGACATCACAGGGCTCTTATGTAAAAACAGCGTGAGACGGACATAATTAACTGCAATGACTAGCATTGGCACAAAGTAGTAGAGGACAAACTGGCTTAGCACCACCTGGTAATGATGCTCATGGATGGTGGGTAAGCAAATGCTGACATTGTTCATACTTGGGCCGAGGTTTTCCTTGGTGGCGAAGATCCGCAGTGGTAGGCTGATGAAGAAGCTGAGAGCCCACACCAGAACAAACATCAGGACCACCAAGTCCATGGTGAGGGGCTGGTAAGGGTTAGTGATGATCATGGCTCTGGCCACTGACACCGCACACAGAGAGTATGTGCTGGCCGCTAGCAGGAAGGCCAGCAGGAACTGATAGACCTGGCAGGAGGTGTCCCCCAGGGGCCAGGAGAAACTGACCGCTGAGTGCAGAGTGAAGGGAATGAGTAGCAGGGTGAAGAAGTCAGCAAGGGCCATGCTGAGCAGCAGGATGTCCAGACGATTTTTTCTCAGCGTGTTGTACTTGGCAAAGAGGGAGAAAACCAGCAGGTTGGCAAAGAAACCCATTCCTAATATCACTCCACAGGTGCAGGCAAAGATCACGGCATATGTGTTGTATGCCTGATGTCAGCAGCAGACGTAATAAAGCAAAAACGTGAAAGAACAAGTAAGACTTTAAATTGATTAGTATAAAACATTAACAATAACATTAAGTAGACATACATTTAAATGTAAAAAAATTAATAATAATTTTAATTAATTTTAATTAATTAATTAATTATATTTCCTGTAGAAATTTCTGTTTCGTAATTTCCTGTCAAGGCTAAAATACAAACATCTACTCACCGCCATTTTATGGTATTATGTCCTTATGTTACCCAAACTATATATTTGTAGGCCATTGGTGAAGTCAAATAATACTCTCTTGGCATTAAAAATACGGTAAAACTGAAAATTGTAACAAAGTTTTCCAGGATCCTCTCTGATTTAGATTCTCTACCTCTAATAGCTTGACATCAGTGGGATGGCAAACACACACACCAGTTGGATCTCAATTCATTCTGGTTGACTGAACTTCATTTAAAGTGAAAGAGAGCCTTTTCCACTGCAAATGTTTGGCTTCATCAGTGACCAATAATGATTCCCTAAAACTGATTCCTGTATATTTTGTTACATTGGATATTCAGTGATTTACCCATGATATTGGCATTCATTTGTATCAGTATGTCATTTTATAATTACATGGACTGCAAAGTAGTTGATGTGTACATTGCTAATATTCTGCTACTATTTTGAGGCCATCACTTAAATGTATCATATAATATGAGAACAGTCCAATATAGTGTGGAAAAGTCACATTTTGATATGTTTGCTTACTACATTCAAATAGAATTGTACTAGTTGGGTCTTGTTTTTGACTTATTTCAGTAGTTCTTTGGTCTTAATGCTCGTGCAATCACACTTTAACCATTCTCACTAAACCATTCGCTACTATTCTTATGTAAGTTTTCCAGGTTTGTTCCTGACTCATTGGCTTTACTCTGACAATCATATTTGTTGTTAGCTGGTGCATAAACTGAGGTTCTTATCAGCAGTGTTTATGATTCTGCTGTCTCTAATGGCTCATAAAGATGCTCTCAGAATAGGAAGCGAACACATCACATTGATCTGTTTACTTTGGCTCCATTAAGTCCAGACTATTCTGGCAAAGTACAGCACCAGCTTCATTAAAACACATCACAGATTAAGTAGTGAGCATGAAGGCTATAAACAAGTTGTTATGCTTTCCTAAACAAATAATGATTTGTCAGTAATAGTCATAGTCATCTTTCCTCTGTAACACACTATTGTTTTCCTTCCACCTTCCTTTTGACTGATGCTGATGATTGCTAACAGATGACTGATATTGGTTAGGACGACTGTACTTGTCTTCAAACAGAGATTTAAAGTCATGTAGTGATATGTTTTTATGTATGTTGGTGCAATAACACAAAATAATATACTTTGTCAGTGCAAGGGTGTTACATTTCTTACCAGTAGGGACAATATTAGCATCATACTGACCTAACAAAACATGTTTGTTGACCAGACAGTTGGAGAAAAATAAGTCAAGACTACAGTAAATTAGTAATACATCAGAAATTCACAAAAAGTAATAGACCATGATCAGTATCATGCTTATCCACAAAAAGGAAAAAAATAAATAAGTCAGCAGTAAACAAATACATTCATAAAATAAATATTTTCTCAAAATAAATTAAAGTTGCTCTCATCATTTTCAATGACAAAAAAGTGAAATCCAACAATGTACTAATAATGAATGGTGTGATATCAACAATTAATACTGTGCAATAATTGTACTGTAAGCACATTGGATGTTTTCTTTACACATTCTAAAGTGTTATTTAAAACCACTTGGTTTATGTGATTAGTCACTGTGTATACAAAAGAGATTTTCTATGTGTACTTTAACAAAATATGCTTAATTGTTGGTTAATCATCTGAACTAATATTGATTACACACGTCCACACTGACAAACCTTTGTTACAGGTAGATAACTAACGTGGCACGCAATGCACCAAGGCCATTGGCGCATGAATAAAAGCTAACATAATTACCAGGCAAAATAATTTTACTCATTTAATACTATGCACACAAACACACACACACACACACGGGTGGGTCACTGCAAGGCTTGGGTGTGTCCGTGCACAAATGAGGAAGTTCTCTGTAAATGAAACCCTTCAAAGCCACACCATTTCTGTGAAACTCCCTCTGGATGTTACCTCTACTACTACTACCACTACTACCACTAATTTGCCATTTATGCTTGATTGCGCCCTGCGCTTTGTCAATAAATTAGCAAATATTAGTTTGTGGTCTGTTTCAAATTAGAGCCCATAATGTCAAACATGGCTTGGATTGTCTTTCATCAGTTTTCTCACTGGTGTTGACGTCACTGTATCTCTACAGAATGTGTGGTATGCCTCTTCTTTCCTTTCGGAATCCATTTACCAAACCACGTCCTCCTCTGGCCTGCCACCTTCAGTGACTGGCCTCTGAACCGGACAGCTTTCTCAGTCTCCTGCGGTAGGCTGAAGTGGGCTCCAATGCCCTTCATATGAAACGCTAGTGGATGAGTCTTTGACACGCTTGCTGATTTGGGGCGTTGGCTTGTCCTGCTGGTCCCATGGCGGCCGGGTAGTCCTGATCTCATGTCCTGGAACACAGCGGTGTGGACCTGCTGCAGGAGATCCTGCACCAACAGGCTGCGCTTAAAGTCCTGCAGTGCTCGACTTTTGTCATGCATCAACTGGACATCGGTCACTGACCTCTTTCTGTCAAAATCAAATGAGTGTTAGTTTCACTAGTAAACTTTATATTACGGTGCCTTTTGTACATTTTATATCACAGTGCCTTTGTTTCATTGTAATAATACCCATCACGCACAGTGAGACACTCATTTCCAAAGTGTAATGAAACATTAACATTTAGATGCACCTTAATTCTCTCTCTGCCCACAATTCTAACCCTAACTCCAGTATGTATTTGTACAGAGTTATTGTTCAAAGTTTTACTCATGATGCCTGTTACACTGTACTATTTTGCACTTAATTGTGTGATTATAATCTTAGAAGACAAACAGTAATGTCAACTGTGACCTGGACGACACTCCAGAGTATCTCACCACCCTTTTGATCAGCAACACAATGATAGGTGCTTGCACTATCATGTGTGATCAGTAGATGGCAGCATAAACTGACACAGGAATTATAGGCCTAGTCTAGTCTGCGCTTTTTGGGGGATGTCTTGAACCAAAGCACAAAACTACATAGTACTTTGACTAGATGCCTACAGTACCTTATGTTCATCACCATATCCAAATGAATTTGAAGATGATACAAGGATACAAGGAATTGTCAGTTAGTTTAAGTAGAAACCTGGTGTCAGCCTATTTGTGCAAAATGGGGGTAATCAAATTGTTTGTTTATAGAAACCTACCTCAAAAAGTAGCAAATTGTTGCATAGTGTCTTTAAACTTTAGATATTTTATCAGGTAAATATTTTTTTTATGTTAAACATTTTAAATTTTTGATGTAAAGATGTTTAATTTCTCACTGGGCGATCAATCCAGATTATGCCCATGTTAGGTATGGTATATGGCCTCTGTATTAGTCTGTTAGTAATTAGATTAGTTTAGGCGGAATGGTAAGTCATGCAACAGAAGTCAAAAGTAGTTCAGTATAAACTCATGATCTGAAAGATTAGTTATAGGCTACTATGCTGTAAGAAAACAGCCATACAAAATTGGACCTGTAGTTCTCATTCTGTTTTTGCACTTTCAACCCTTCCACACCACCCCTCCCTCCCAAGGGGCATGGACCACACTTGGGAACCACTGCTTTGAGCAATATTAGTGTAGAGTTGCATTGATTTATCAACAGAGAGTACATGTGAGAGTAAGGATATCCTGAATACAAGGACATTTCCGCTTAAACATGCACCTCAAAATGACAACTATTGAATTTTTGGAGGAATTGATATTTCAATTACTTTCTCATCCTTATTAGGTTTTGTGCTGGCATATAATCTAAATAATTATTGTGTTGAAATTTTTACACGTTATGCATGGATTCTCCTTCAGTAATACACAAGATAATGAAATGGATTCCAGAACACCTGTTTACAGACATACACTTACACTCTGTCGCTAAGTCCAGTGATTGCCCCCCCATGAAGATGTAGAGGAAAGCACAGAAGAAATACAGCAAAACTCCACTGGCTCAACATCCTACATCCTGTAACATTCAAATAGTATTTTGGAAAGACAGATATCAATTATATGTAAAAACATCTGTATTACTAACAGCTGAACTCAAGAATCTGAAAAGACTTACTGCACATGACAATCCCAAAAAGTGTTCTCCAAAAATCAGTAATGAATGATTAGAGAATATATTTGGCTGATTTTCAAATCTGTTGGTATTTTGAAGATTCTATTTTGAAGATTTTACTGAAATAAAGTATCAATGTTTCCTAACATTAAAGTTCTATTAAAGAACATTCCTCAGCTTGGAAAAAAAATCCCAGACATATCCAAGAAAGGTTCATCCTCATGCAGTACAGTAAGACAGTACCGGCTGAAATGAAGGTATTCAGTAATATTTAGCTGAGGCTGAGGTGCATCCACTTTGCGTCTGCTGCTGTACCCCGTACCGCTGAGTAAAGGTCTCACTTGGCTGGCTGAAGCTGCTATGAACTACAGAGGTGAGAGTGTAGCAGCACGCTGCCCAACCTGTGTGTGGTGAGGGTGTGAATGAGCGAGAGAAAGAGAGAAACAGAGAGGGCTGGGTGGGTGTCTCTGTGTGTGTGTGTGTGTGTGTGTGTGTGTTTTTACAATCAAGAGACCAAAAGATGATCTGAGTCATGCAATGAAGATACTGAACATTGCTATAAAGAAAGCCAATGAACAGCAGTCTCACATGAAATAAATCAAGTGGAAACAGATGGTAATTGATTATGACAGACAAGAACACACAATGAAATAACGTAAACCTGCTATTTGTGGTTCTGTGCTCAACATCTGTGTGTGTGTGTACCTGCTTAACATTTTCAGACAAGGTAAAAAAAGTTACATCAACTGATGGATCCAGATTCTGGAATTTATTTTCACTTCTTTGACAATACAAGATAGGCACAAGGCTCTACTGTCACCTGACTGCTCTTGACATGAATGGTAGGCTTTGCTGTGGTGCACTGATGTGCTCTACCTATCTTGGAGACAGAACTAGAAGGCTCAATCTTGAGATTCCTAGTGGATCTTTAAAAACAGCCAAATGTGTTTTACATACTGTTTTTGCATGTGGCTGTTTTCTGATACATACCTTTCACCCGGTGTGTCAAGAGTAAAGGCCCATCAGCCTGTTCCACAGGTGTAAACGGTCACTGGGATCTCTTCTATCTCACCACCACACCCACCATACCTCAAAAGCAAACAGCTCATGGCTCACCACTCTCCCCAGAGTACACATCCATAACCTCAGCAAACTTAAACAAATCGAGTGGTATTCGCCTTTTTTTTTTACTTAACCAGATTGCCACATGATGGTCAAGGTGGTCTCTTTAAAACTTAGTACTTGGAAAATGCAGGTTGTAAGGCACAAACATGCTTAATCCATGGGTGGTCAGAGAATCTTATGGTAACACGACATCAACATAACATAATTTTATCATTTCACTTTTTTGAAAAAAGATATTAAATGCAATACAGTAAGAATCTAGGAAAAGTACACCATGGGAGCTCAGCTATTAGGGTGCTGCTGACTCATATTTGGTCCCATTTGATAGGCCTTATTATCACTCGGAGACAAGAAATAAACTTTTATGATGTACTGGTTGGGTGGCTATTAATTCTGTATATCGGGACACCTATGAAGTAGATCTGGTAAAAAAGTTTAATCACATTCCATATCAATGCTCTTTTGAATAGTAGCTAACAACCATAGTAAATGACGGTTGAATTAGGAAGCAGGCTTCGCAACAGTGGAATTAGCTGTAAACAAGCTAACTACCCACCGTTATCATTGTCAGGGCCAAAGAAAGTAGTACAACAAACTGAACAAGTCGGCTCCTTTTTAAACTGAACCACTTGTTTCCTTAAACTGGATGATGCTGAAGTTGTGATAGATTGGTCTGATTTAGTCTTCAGACAATTGAGTATCTACATAACAAGGAAATTACTGCATTTGGTTTCTGATAACATCACCAAGAGTGACAAGAGGGTTCCTAGAACTGATCCTTGAGGTACACCAGTAATAAGTGTGTGACCTTGACCATCCTGTGGAGACATATTCTGTTTTCTGATAAATGTAACTGAAAACACTTAAGAATAATGTATTTTAGTCATGTATGACACACTTTAGACTTGCACTCATTGATAGTTGGTGATGTTTGACAGTTCCATACGTTCTAGCAGAATTTTGTTTGATTCCTTGTACTCCCGTACACTCCTTTTTTCAGGTTAGGCTGCAATCATGATAACTGTTTTAGAGCTATTTTTGTTTGTGAATTTGTTTTGTATAGAATTGATATAAAACATGTAGAAGTTAATGTGTCCAAGCAGATAAATAGATGCCTATATATTTTGAAATTCCAAATATCAGGTGGCACAACTGCCATGGAATTCAGTAACATGAATAATGAAAAATACATTTCTGAAACATTTAATAGTTTTAAATTAAAAATGCCATACACCGTCAAATAAAGAGAAGTGCTTTGAGGATTACATTATTGATTAAAAACAATTATGGTGCAAAACTTGGCTCATCAACTTAAGACAATCAACACCATGCTTATTCTGGGACAAGAGGCCAGTGTGAATAGGATTTCATGGCAGCCCTTTTTCTACCATTTTCCCTCATAATCATTGTCAGGAGTTTTCAGTGGTTTAACCTGGAGTTTAAGGCAGCATTCCACAAGTGACTGATGCCAATGTTTTGATAGTCACAATATCATATCCAGGTTATTACACAGTATATGAATGTTTACAGTGATCTAGGCTTGCTCGCAAAACTTAAGCCAATCGTTCCTGTCCAGCTTTGCAGAATGGCTCATCATACCAGGAAACTAGTGCCAAAGACTCCTGGTTTTGGCTTTATCCATGCCATCTGGATCCTAACACCCATGTATCCAGCTGAAGTACAAAAATTTGACACCCTTTAAACAGCAGGACCCTTTAGCCTGACAACCACTACTTTGTTTTATATTTCGGCATATTTTAAATGCATGAAAATTTATAGTCAGCAACCCTAAATATTATTTTTATCCACACTTTTAACCTCTATCCTTCCTTCAACCTTTTTGCTTCTTTTCCTGTGTGGGATTCAGCATACACAAGGTGCAAAATAAGAGCCATCTTCCAGACACAACAAGGTTGTTTAAAGGCTGCGATCCTGGGAAAAGATTGTTGATTTTTGAGCTCAACAGGCAATACAATTACAGCCCTCCCCTCCATGGTTGTGAGGCAATTTGTTGATTGGCTGCCATTGTTAATGACTCGGTAGAATGAAGAACATTAGGTAAATCACAAAAGGAAAGAGTCTTGGTTGTGACTGTAACATTTATTGCATCATGCATTTTCACTTTGTTTGGTTACAGACATTTCCTTCCTGTAATTCTTCCTCATTTTGAAAATAACTGCTTGATACATGTTCAGCTGGATGGAACCAACCGTACTGTTTGTTGACAGAGTAGGCTTATCACAACTTTCATTTAAATTTTTTCCCAAGATGTTAATTGTAGGTCTTGGTCTAAATCAGTGTTTCTCAAACTTTTTCAGACCAAGGACCACTTAACCAATAAATAGAAACCTCACGGACCACCTAGCTAAAAAACAGTAGACCTACTTCAACAGTATATTACACAATAGACATACTCACTGAACAACCTTGCTTATTGTCTTGGCACCTTGCTTATTGTGTCAGAGGACTCATATGATTTAAACTGGCGTAGCTTACACAGTGTTGCAGAACTGTTTGGATTTACATACAAGTTGGTTCAATATTGCAAACAACTCATCTATATTATACCACGTCTGCCCGCGGACCACTTGGGATAGCTTGCGGACCACCGGTGGTCCCTGGACCACACTTTGAGAAACACTGGTCTAAATAAAGTTGGTCCATTTTCAAGTTTGTATGTTTATTTTAGGTAATTTGACATTAGATGGACATTTGTGCAATTATTGAAAGCACACTGATATCCCTGGAGTGGATCTCCATTATCCTAGTGTGTCATTTAATGAGAACAAGACGTGCTCCCTGTATTTAGTAACAGGATCCTTAATGGAGGCCCTCGTCTATCGAAATTAGAAAAGAAAACATTGTGACAAAAGTGTGTCCAATGCTCCATGCTCTGAGTGCTCAATATTCAGCAATCGTCCTCCTCTGAACCTCTTTTTCAAAGGAAACTAAAACAACTTTTTAAGAATGAAGAGGGTTTTTAATTTGTTGCTAAATATAGAGCCAGTCCAGCGGGTGGTAGTGGGCTGCCGGGCCATTTTCAACAAAGATGAGCCCCAGGTCCTGCCCAGGGCCCAACGGGTGGTGGCTGCCGGTGGTCTGTCCTTCTCTTATGCACCGGCTCTTAAGTAAACATTGCAATTCTGTGGTCACCCCGGCGGCATGGCAGTGAGCAAAAGACCTCACTGTGCTGCAGCACACAGCTCTGGTGTGCTGTCCACCCTCCCTCATTCGCCTGCCCCCGTCCCAGGCCTGGCAGACTGGGCTCCAGGGCCAGGAGCACCCTTGATATATGATCCTGTAACCCAGCGGAGAGCTCCTACAGAGGGCTGGTCTGGATATCAACATCTCTGCCCCCCATATCGACAGCCCTGTCTGGGGCACTCCCACAGTGTTGTCTGAACCCACTACAAATAACAGAAATAATAAGCATGGCCAGACGTTTTCAAATACCCAAATAGTAACCATGAGCTATCTGTATTTTATTAGTAGCATGCAAATAACTGCAGTTTACTGGAAGATGATTTTTTTTCTCCAGACGATTAGATAAATTCAAAACATGTTTGTATAAAAGTTTGCTTATATTGGTAATGTTTCCACAGCGGTTGCCACCAGCTTGAGTGTTTACACTATGTTTATGTTTGGGTCTCAGACTAGGATTTTCAATGCACAACCAAATGCTCAGTTGACGTGAAACTGACATGAAAGCTTTAAGGACTGAATAGCTTAGAATGTGAATAGAGTGTGATGGTAATTGGAAATTATCATATCACCATGCTCCTGTGACTAGGGCCTCCTTGCCAAACAATATTTTTCTGAATGGCAATACTTTCCACTAATGATGATATCAATCAATAAGCAAAATACTCAAGAGCTTGAAGAAAGTGTGTTAAAAATACCAGAAAGCTCAAAATACTCAAGAGCTCAAAGGATTAATGTTTCCTTAAGTTTGATGACATGCAATAACATTTTAAACACTTTAAATGGGTTACGCTAAGCCATTTTGCACTCTAGTTATGAAATGGACAATTAATGCCATGGTTGCTCCGCCCCATTTCATACTGTTTTCTTAGTATTTCAACCATTTTTTTGATCATGAACCTAGGTCATGTAATGCAATAAAAATAGAATATATGTTTACCTGGCGAGTTTACTATAACTCATTGCAATACACTATCCTTGCTATAAAGGCAAACACTTGCACAACCATAGCCGTCTTAGATGTTATCTGAAGAAAGGAATTGGTGTTTGGGTGCAGTCCTGTGGCTTCTCTAAGCTTCTTAGCCTTGCACACCGAAGGATTTACTGTAACTCAGACAAGCATTCTCAGCTTATGCTAGGAGCAGGCTCTTGGCAAGGCACTGTTGTTCCTGGCCTAGTCCCCAACCCACGAACCCAGGGTCCAAAAGTACCTACACAAATCTGTAGGATATTTAGATGAGAAGTTGCCAACATTTAGTGGTAGAACAAAACATACTGGTGTTGCTGGGAACATCATTTTTAATAAACTCACAGCAAGATCTTATTCTGGGTGGTTTGACCAAACTTAACATCATTCATCAATTCACACATCCATTACTGCTACATGAGATGAGAAAAACATGCAAATTTCAATCTTTAGTCACAAAACACATAGTAGCTTTAACTCACAAGCACATTCTTAGCTGATCATTGTCAAATAGAAAGAAGGCCAAAGAGCTGGCAGCAACTACTGTAAGCTATTCAACCACAGAAATACAGCCACTAATGAGGTATTAACTTGTGGTTTCAGATGAAGCAACACTTCACCAGAAAATATGAGAAAAAACTTTCCTTTCTATTTCCTTTTTTAATTCCTAATAATAAAAAAGTTGCTCAAGATAGACAAAAAACAGAGGTATAATCAAAGATCCTTCATTAGGCCTACTACTTCTGTTGTTCCACTTCAGCCCTCTCTTGTATTACTACAAGAACTATAATATATGGCTACCTACTAACTGCTAATCCACACATTGAACTGAATGGATAAACTTTTCACATTGTATGCTTGTTCACTGTGTGAACCTTAGTGTCTCTGTATTGGTTGTCAGTGAGTGGATATAGTCAACCTGATGGAAGGAAGAAACTACACTGTAATCTAATTAGTATTGTAAATAGACTGTAAGGTTGGCCAACTACCTCTGGCCTACTTCTTTTCTGATGTCTTTGGCTACAGATTTACAAGATTATTCAAGAGGCGGTCACTCAGCTATTGAAATAAAGGTTGCTGTAGACACTCGTCTTTCCTGTGTAAGGAGATAACATTCTCATAAGTTTTCATATTCTCATATCATGGTCTATTCAAGCCACTATCTTCCCTCATTCAAAAGTACCTGACAGATTGAATTAATGTGGCAGCATCTGATGTCAAATCGTATGTTGTTCCTGCACTTACAGGAAGAACACTGGGATGTTTTCATAGGCTCTGTCTGTCATATGTCAGGATTCAGTAGGCAGTGATTTTAGTTTAGCTAAAGCATTTGATAGGTAGTCAGGGCTTGTATTGAGCAAGGCAAAGCATTTGATAGGTAGGTCAAGGCTTGTATTGAGCAAGGCAAGGCATTTGATAGGTAAGTCAGGGCTTGCATTGAGCCATCACAATAATCACCACATCCTGCTCTGAGGCCATGCCTCTGGAGAGACAGGTAGATATGTTGTCCTCTTTGCAAGTAGAGCTGGTTTACTTTGTCTGGTAGGAAGGAAATCCTCATTAGCGCAGAAGAGACAGCTGACTCTGGACAATCTTGTGCCCTGTCGGCCACACACCATGATGCCAAACAGCAGTGGGAGTTCAATGCTATTAGGTACAGTAGCTGAAAATACATGAGTTGTGAAATTGGAAAATGAAGTGCTTTACAACAGGTAAAATAACCGTAAATGTGGTTCTAAGAACTGCATTTAATTTTAATTCTGTTTTTATTTTAATAACCCACAACCCACTTGCAACACTAATTACATAGCAACAGTGATTAACAGTGCACATACACTATATTCATAGTATGTTATCTACATCTCTTCTTAGAAATCTTGCATGCAGTAAAGCTATGAGGTATTAAATTCATTACAACCATTTTTCTGCATCTGTAACTGATCAGTGCCTTTTCTGTCTTAACATTGATATATTGAGGATTGTGCAGTAGATGTCACATATCTCTCAACACCTTAAACTACACACTTGCTGTTGATGTTCAATTATAGTAGTGCAGACTGATTATCTCAAAGTAAGACTAGATACAGAATCTTACTTTTGTTCATATGTTTCCTTTAATAACAGATCATGATAGATGTTTGAGCTGTGCCAAACTGTTTGTTTCTATGGGATCAATTGACTTAAGTGTGGGCCATACTGGTTGATTGTGGTTGCTGTTACCTTGTCTGTGTGGTCATGTCTGCATTTAGGCACAGAGGATTTCTCTTTAAGCAATGTGGGCAACTATGCTTTGCATAACTTGTTGGCACAAAGTGTGCTTAGCTCTGCATATGATCTCAGGACCCTGTGTTAACATGTATTGGTCGCTGGGAGTCAATGTGCCCCTCCAGAGGTGCCTTCATCCATATCAGGTGAAAGGAAAAAGTCAGACTTTCTTGCAGTAGGTGGGCCATTTTTTCCAACTTTCCCAAAGTAGGTAGACTGACAAAGTTCACATAGCACTTGAATGGAACCCAGCACCGCCATGAAGTGAGCTTTCTGTCCTTAAATGCCAAACCAAACAACCAAAGCTCAAGTAATAATTATACAAACACATGGAGTCGCTGGTTGACACTGTACCCTTTTAAGGATGGACACTGCCAAAAGAGAGTTAACACATGCCAAAGAGGGAGTCTCGTTTTACCTGCAGGGGGAGATGTTGACATCAAGGTGTGTGTCCTATAAGTGCAGACTGGATTGTCAACAGAGGAAAGTATACTTTGTGAGCACTGTTGGAAGAGTGTTTCCATGCCAGGACACACAAATCTCTGCTGTTCTTGTGAAATATGGAGCACCTCCTTTCACTGCAGGTCACCATGCGGGACCTGATCCCAATCAACTGGGCAGATATTTGTGGAGGGTGTGAATTTCTTGTCTTGGTTTGTCAAGGAATGGAACAGCATTTTTTATATGGAATACAATGGTGGAATTACAGTAGCACAATTAAACTGGAATTGTGCTCATACTTGGGTGGCCTCGGCGTGGACATGGGTGCCAATATGCCCAGTAGACACCAAAGAGCCAGAATTCACTCTTACAGATAGATGGACAGACAGACAGACAGATACTTTATCCTGAGAGGGACATGTAGGCATCCAGTAGCTTTATCTAGTACTCTTATGACACACACACACACACACACACACACAAAATAAGACACACTCACAACACTGTAAGAGTTGAAATCCAGATTTCAGATTCCAGGCAGTAGTGGAAGTGAGATGTTATGGTAGAGTGTGCGCCATGGAGTCAGTGCAAAAAGTATACGGTGCAAGGGTATTCCCAGTGCAATAATAGTATAGCCTACTGTGTCTGATATAAAATGCAAAAAAATAGGCGTCAATAGAAATTAACTTAAAGTTAATACTTTTTAAACAAATACTAAAGCTAAAAAAGAAATATGCCTACTAAAAAACCTCAAAAGTTAGGATGTAAAAGATCAAAAAGAAAGTTTGTACGTAGAGGTTAATATAGCCAGTAAAAGAGTCTGAGTGTACTTTGGCATATAGTAAGGGCAGAGAGAGAGGCAGACTCATGCCCAATAGTTATAGTCCGTTTCACCCCTCCACACAACAACAGGAGTTAGACAGCTGAATGGCCCGAGGAACTGAACATGCTTGTCTGTCCGGTGAGTATGCCGTCTAAGGACTGGTGGTCATTGTCCATGCTTGACAGCAGCCTGGTTAGGGTCCTTTTCTCCACCACTGATGTGTTGGCTGATGTAGTGTAGTGCTAGGGTCAAAAGGTCCACAGAATCATCTATTGGCCTAGTGATTGACTAGTGAGCTGGAGATACTTCAGAAGACCACTCTATGAAGTATTTAATTTGGTGTAAATAATAGAGTAGGATGTTATTTCAATGATTAAATAATGACAAACATATTAGTAGCCGACATGTCTTTATTGTATCAGACAACAGTTCAAATTAACTTACGGTACAGAGACAGACACTTTAATCAATGCGTTTTTACTCCTGGGAATCAAACACCTGACCTTGGCGAACACCTTGTTCAACTAGGCCTAGCTGAACTACAGGGACTAGTCGAGTGTAATTTAGAAGGTTAGAAGATAGGGGTCAAAAGCTTCAAGAGGAAGCTTTTAGGATTGTCAAATCAACCCATGATATACATGATATACAGTAAATATATACTCATATACTTTTACTACTTTTTGCACCTTCACCATGACACTTACTCTCTTAGAGCACCTTACCCTGCACACAGAATTACAGGCCCATTCCCGGCCCTGTCACTGCAAGCGCCTCATGCTTGATCATCCTTAAGCACACTGTGGATTTTTAAAAAAAATTAATTTATATAGTATATTTAGTATTTACTTTTTTAGTTTTCTTATCTTCTACTGTCTCTATTGTACAGTGGAGTTTTGTTATATGTATATACTTATATTTACTCTTTCTGCTGTCAGTGCATGTTGGGGATTAATAAAGTATCTATCTATCTATATACATACAGTATATAAGTAAGTATAAGTATATATACTCTTTTGATCCCGTGAGGGAAATTTGGTCTCTGCATTTATCCCAATCCGTGAATTAGTGAAACACTCAGCACACAGTGAACACACAGTGAGGTGAAGCACACACTAATCCCGGCGCAGTGAGCTGCCTGAAACAACAGCGGCGCTCGGGGAGCAGTGAGGGGTTAGGCCGTGCCTACTGGTCAGGGTTCGAACCGGCAACCCTGCAGTTACAAGTCAGAAGCGATAACCAGTAGGCCACGGCTGCCCCAGATATATAATATATATACTCTCTATATATGCACATACACGTCATGGTTGAAGCTATTTGTGCACTAAGGTTATATATATTTTTTTTATTATTTTTTTTTTTTTTTTAAACACAGGATAACACCAAAGCTTAATATATTTTTTATTGCGTTAACCTCGTTGACCTTTGGTAGCCTACTCCCCAAGGACTAAAATTTGTTTCGGTAGATGGCGCTAATGCACTATAATGATCTATACTGCATGCATACTGCTATAAAACCTACGAAAGAATTTGTTTGTTCCCTTCAAACGCTTTGAACGACGAGCAGTTTCCTATCTTATAGTACAGGTTTGCAAGATACTGAATATCCCCTTTAGTCTTAAACTCTGATCATTCAAGTTATGAGCACTAAAAAGAGAGGGAAAAAACTCTATATGGTTGAAATATAATTGACATTGCTCACTACAACCAATAGTAATGTAGCTTCTTCATTTTGCTGTCCAATCACAGTCGACTTTATTCAAATGTAAACATTTGAGGCGCGCAATGATCGGATCGGATATAGTTTATAGCTTCTTATGAGGACAAATAACCTTAATGCATACAAAATAGTGTTAGTAACACAAATAGCTTCAACTCTGACGCGTATGTGCAGTTCTTAGGCGAGTTTATGTAGCAAAGTGTTAGCTAAAGTCGAGATTCTAGCGTACCAGTTCGCTTTTTTGCTAGTCGTGTTCGCACGTTTTTGTTGTTGTTACACCGCTTGTTAGCTAACTAGCTAGCGACAATGTTGGGTAAGCTTTAATAAGTTTTTAGCTTTCAGGTTGATTACATTTCTGCAGTTTGCAGAACTTTTAAATTAGCACATCGTAAATTGAGGCACTCAACCAGGTAGTTAGTTGACGTCCGGGAATTGCTTAGGTGTTATATACGGTGGCACGGGTAGTTAGCGTTTGAGCAACCGGTTATGGCGGAATTCCTTGTAGACCCGTCAGTTCTCACGAAAGAGAAACTCAAAAGTGAGTTGCTAGCTAATGATGTCACTCTCCCAAGTGGAGAACAGAAGAAAGAGGTGTACGTTCAATTATATTTGAAGAACCTGACTGTCCTAAACAAGAAGACTCCTCCCCAAGACACTTTTTCTAGTGATGATGAACTGCCGACTCCCGTGGTCTCCAATCGGACTCGGTCCTCGGGAAGGGTAAGTTAAGCTAACGTTATCTACAGCGATTGCTAGCTTGCTAACTAGCTGCATTGTTAGCCACTTTCTTTGAATGCAACTTTGTTAGCTAACCGTTAGCGAACAGTGTTGATAACTATTTGTTTGTACTGTAACATCAACGTTAGATCTGTTAACTAGTATGTGGCCCATACAGAACTAGCATTTCCTCATAGTTTGAGCGGATGCATCGCGTTCTACCCGAAGTCAAACATTTGTCATTTCTCTAACGTTAGACTAGCCTTTAACATTTTGAATGCGTTTAACGTTAGCATATTTTACTGTTAGCTCAATTTAGGTTAATGACAACAGAATGGATGAGAAATACTAGTAATCTATCTGCGTGACCTGTATCATAACAGCGTTACTGAAGTGTGTCACCGCGTTATTGTTACATAAATACATTTGTAGCTGCATCTAATTAGTGCAAGTTACTAAATTAACTCACTGCAGTAGGTTGGAGCCGTCTTTTCAGTTGCGGAAAGCACTGGTAATGACACTTTTCGACGTTACACGTTGGCCAGGTCCAAATGCCTTCTGCAGTCCAGACTCCAGAACAGTGTTTGTTTTTTCTTTTCTTAAATGTATCGATTACCTTATCCAAAGATAACGGAAACACCAATATAAACTGTTACATAAATGGTGTCAACTATTGTGAAGACATTGACAAATAAAACGAGAGCATAGATCAAACGAGATGTCTTTTACTGTGACAACTCATCCCGCCCCTCACCATGTATAATGTCTCCATGATCAAAGTAAGGGCTATTCAGTTTTACGAGTCGGCAGCCGTATTTACACACTCTAGTCTATTCAGTATTTGAGTGCGGGCGAATCAATATAGCCTACAGTGAACAAACAAATAAACCTTTTGCTTTCGCTTCCAGTTTTCACCATATTAAATAAATTATGTAAGTTTTTTTCTTTGTACTATAAGGCTTATCTTAAAAGTGTTAATCTGTCCAAAAAAATAATCTGTCCTAAATCTATCCAAACACATGCATACTGATTCTGATTAATGATTATTGCACAGTAGTTGTCAGACTATAATTGTTTGCTGTGCACTTGCTTCTTGTTAAACAACATTATCTTTAAAAAGGTTAATGTGGGTAAATGTTCATATTCAAATATTTGTGTACATGAGTGTCGGTATTCAGTTAAATTAGTCAATCATGCCCCTTACGTTCAAGATAATAAAGCATACTGGTGGATTTTACCTGAAGATGGTTAGCAGTCTGATGTTTCGATAAGATGTTTAGGCACCACACTTAAAGGGAAATTCGGGTCAAACAACAAAAACATAGGGTTTATTTTTGGAAGGTAAGGAGTGTAACATTTGGTTTGGGACCAAAATGACATTAATTGCATTTTCAACTGAATGGCGCATAGCATAGCCTTTGGGGGCAGCTTCACCACATAGTGTCAGTAGTAAATCAAGTAAATCACTCTTTTTAAGCCTTTAACTTTACTGGGCTCAAATAAATTTCTAATATGCTACTATGGAGAAAAGTATGGAGCAAGTGTAATGAAAAAAAAAAGCTGTTTGTGCAGTCAGTTACCTTGCTCTTCTGGTCGTGGTCATCTTGTGTGAAGAAAGTGCATACAAATCCATACAAGGTTGTTGTTAGACCAGATCAGTGTATTTGAAATTATATGTTCTCATTAACAGTAAAAAGAAGGACAAAATCACCAGAAAGTTGGTGGTTAACTGAGTTTTAAGCCCACTTTAAACTATGACACTTTGTTGTAATGACCATTATAAACCATTCTAGTATTCTTGAAACCAGTTCAAGTACTACATAAATTGTATTTGGTTACTGGACTGAAACTGGGCTCCAAAACAATCTGAAGACTAGATGTTTCTCAAAAAAAATTGAATTTACAGAAACAGAATTAGACCTGTGTTATTATGCAAGCTAATTTTGTGTTGTTAAAGCTGTAGTAAAGTGATTTTATTTCCTTCTTTTCTTTTCTTTTCTAGAAAGCTTCCAGAAAGACAGACAAACTTCAAACAGATGAGGTTGACATTTCAGTCCTCTCTGATGAAGATCTGAAGGACCAGTTACTTAAACATGGAATTGATGCAGGTCCCATCGTAGGTGAGTATTAGTCTCATTTATCCAGCTCTATTCATGAATAAAACACTTTTCAGGAGTATTATAATCATGTAAATTTAAACATCTTTGAGCTGCCCTGTTGTGACATTATGCGTAAGTTGTAATGAGGACAGTAATGTTTTTTATCTTGATGCATCATTTCGTACAATAATAAGTGTCAAAATGTTATTTATTGGATATCTAGTTATCACAGCAGTAGTAATAGTAGCAGCATCACTTCGTTGTGTATAATTTAAAGCCAGCATAGTTAATGAAAATTCCTTAGCATATCATGACATCACAGCTGAAGAATGACCTCTTCATTCCAATAAAGATAATGATTTAAGATAAGTTAAAGATTAATGGCATTATTGCATGCAATAAAAATTCACTAGCAAACCTTTTAGCCTTCCTATGCTGCACCACCAGGGTTGACGGCATTACATTGTCACACATTCTGGGGAGGAAAACAGCTTTATAAAAATGTAACTTTTATTTAACTAAGTACTCCATTCTTTGTTTGCTTTAATGTATTGTAGTGTTAATTTTGTCACCTATTTTTAATTTAGTCTTAGTCTTGTGACGAAATGTCCTTTTTAGTCTTTGTCATATTTAGTCATTCAAATATCATTTTGTTAGTCAAGTTTTAGTCAACTAAAAGTCTAAGTAATTTTAGTCTAGTTTTAGTCAAAAAAGAAAACTAAAGCTATCTTAGTCAGATTTAGTCAAAACATTTCAGTCTTTTTTTTATAACAAATTATTTCAGTCAGTCAGTATGTTTACATGCACAGGTAAGTCGAGCTACAGTTATAGCTCGGCTGGGATTTGACCATAGACAGTAAAAGATTTGACTGGACCACTGTCATGATCTTCGTAGACCAGTGTTTCACAAAGTGTGGTCCATAAGCTATCCCAAGTGGTCCACGAGCAGACCTGGTAAAATATAATATAGATGAGTTGTTTGCAATATTGAACCAACTTGTATGTAAATTCAAACAGTTCTACAACACTGTCTATGTCAGATATGCCAGTTTAAATCATATGAATCCTCTGACACAATTAAGCAAAGTGCAAAGACAATAAGCAAGGTGGTTCAGTGAGTATTGTGTAGGCTAATATACTGCTAGGTCTATTTTTAATTGTTTTTTAGCTAGGTAGTCCATGCGTTTCTTTTTTTGATGATTAGTTAAGTGGTCCTTCATCTGAAAAAAAAGTTTGAGAAACACTGTCTTAGACTCAAGTATGAATGTTTACTCCGTCAGCTAGATGGCAATATCGCCCAAACATAACACAAACTCTCTATCTTAGCTAACTTGCTAGCGAACTTTCCATATTAGCTTACTTGCTAGCAAACTTTGCATCATCAGTGTAACTAGTTAAATAGTTGACATTACTTGCTGAAAATTTTCATATGGACATTCTGGGGGATGTTAATCTGTATATGTATGAGAGAAGCTTCAACTTCTGGGTATGTAGCATTGTGGCCTAATGCCTAGGTAGTTAGCTTGCTAACTCTGGCAGAAATCTCCGGTGTTCTTGTTCCATGTAGTTTTAGACAGGGTTGCAGCAGAGAATGTCTAGTTGCAGCAAATGCAACAGCGTGACTAGCCTACAGGAAAGCTGCTGCGCGCATGAACCTGAACTCATTGAATATTTTGAAAGCGTAACAGCTATTCTGGCTTCTCATTTTTAGGCGAAAATGAAGAGAGATTTTTATCTTAGTTTTTATTTCATGCAAAACATTTTAGTCTCGTCTTTTTTAGTCAACAATAATACATCTTAAGATAGTCTTAGTCAGTGTTTCAGGACATTAGTGCAGTCTTGTCATCGTCTCGTCTTAGTCATGGAAAAAAAGGTTGTTGACGAACATTTTTTCTCTAGTCTCATCTGACGAAATTAACACTAATGTATTGACTGCAATTTATCCACTTCAGCCTCAACCCGCAGACTTTATGAGAAAAAGCTAGAGACAGTTCTAGATGGAACTGCGAACGCCACATCAGGTCCTCCAGAGCCTACCACCTTGAAGGCTGATGGCAGTCAGAATGGAAACACAAACTCTGTGCAAGATCACTACAGTGATAAGGAGGAAGGTGAGATGCTACAGCCGTTTCCCCCGATTTCCACTACTGGTAGTAGCCTACATTTGAATTATATTGCATTTTATGAGACAGATTCTGCCGATGTGGAATCAAATGACCTTTTGGTTCTGATTTTGAATCTCTCACTAAAGTCCTTTTCTCCAGGGATTGAAGCCTCTGGCTTGAAAAAAATGTTCATTGAATGAATTGAACTGGATATTGTTGGCACTGTAGATGGTCCTCTAAGCCCCCAGTCCATTGCTGTGATTTGCTTTACAGAGGAATCATCCCCGCCGGAGCCAGCCCCTGTTGTTAGCAAGCCGGTCAGGAGCCGTAGCAAGACTCCAGTTACAGTGAGGACCAGTAGCAGACGGCAAAATAAGGCAAGTCCCTTATCCTCTCGCTCTGGGATTCTTTTAAGGCCCACTATTCAGGAGGTGTCCATAATTTATCTGATATATTGTTTGGAAGTGACCGGTATGTGGGTACATTGTGGTGGGGCATTTTGCATAATGGGCTGCATACTTAGATCTTAAAGTAAATGTAAGTAGTGATAATTGGCACTCCTTTGAAAATCTTTTCTGAGTTCAGTTATTCAGACAACTGCTGAACTGGTATGTTGACACATGAAGTGACAAAGCTATTTTTGTAATGGCATCACAATGACTATAAAGGAGGAGAGTCGGGTGCTGAGTGCTGGGAGAGTTAAAGGAAGAATGAAGATCACACAGACTAGCAAGTGAAATGAACAATCCGATAAGCATATTGACCATTTTTTTTTAGCATAGGTAAATTATATTTACTATATGATGTAGTATTTTGAAAACAAATGGATTAAGCTTAGACTTGAAAATCAAATCAAGGATTTGGAGAATTGTGACATCTCAATCAATTGATATTTACTAGAGATGTCAATGTAAATCTCCATTTTCTTTTAGTCCGGGACTAGCTTAAACCATGTATGGGAAACGGGTCCACTGAAAATGAGGACTATCCTCAATGAACCTCCGAGAATAAATATAGGTTGAATGAAAAGAATATGCTCTGGTTGTAACTGTACATGTTATCAATCTTCAATCTTCAAGGTGGAGGAAAAGGTACCAGCTGCAGATGAGACGGCAGTGATTGAGGAAGATGTTTTAAAGGAAATGTTCCCTGGTCAGACTGCCACTCCTACAGGAATCAGGTAAAAAAAAAAGACATTTTTTAGTACAAAACATACTACAAAACATTCTTTAGTAATAATAGCTACCTTACTAATAAATCCACTGATTGTTTCACCCACTTCAGTGCCACTTGTCGAAGGCCAATTCACGGAGCAGCAGGAAGGCCGGTAAAGCCCTTAAACCTCTGGAGAGAAGAAACCCTCCAGCATCATGGCACTTACACAGAAACCAGCTCCATCCTGCAGGGCCACTCCGCCGTCGAAGCTCCCCCCTCTCAGGGCTCCCGTGTGGGCCGCTGCCTCTCACTGCTCCTGAGGCTGCTGGTTCTCCTCACCGTGATTGCAGCCGTCTACTACACCTACCAGAATGTGGACAGTGAGCACATCAACTACGTCCGCAGCCTGGTAGACAGCACCGGCATCCCCGCCCTGCTCACTGGAGGTGAGAGTTCAGCAGACCAGAGCAGCGAATGACTGCTGCCCGTACCTCACCCAGCCATGGGCTCCACCTCAAACTGCCCCTCATGATATTATTAATGGGTTGTCTCTCCCCAGCAGTCGGCAGCTCACCTGAATGGTAACAACAGCCTCGGTTAAGTCTTTGACAAAGTAGTTTTTAACCATCATGTGTGCAGATTTTCGTTTAACTTGGTTTGAACTGTTTTCTTAGCTTTTTTCTAAAACAGGTAATTATGCATGGTTGGTCTATGTATTTGTGACTGTCAGTCATGTCTTTAGCACTTCAGAGTAATCTTTAAAATAGAAAGCTGTTGAAGACCTTTGCATGACCTTTGTTGTTAACTAAGGGCTTACACATACATTTGTTTTTAGTTTTTACATATTGTGCTTTCAGTGTCGTATTTTTAAGTGTTGACAACTGATGAATTTGACCCAACAAGTTTATTTAAGATAACCTGATGCCTCTGCCACAACAACATCGGTCATGTTAGTTAAAACCAAATATATATATAAACCAAACATGAGGATCATGACATTTGACAACATTATTTTCTTTTTTTCCTCAAAGACATCAAATTAAAGAAAAATTCTGATAAATACAGCACCTCTAATACCACCCTACTATTCAACTACTTTATGCTTTTCTCCAATAACAACAATGATTTGGGGGGTGTTTATTTTACTTGGTAGTTTTCCCCACACTTACCGAGTTGCAATAACTGCTCACAGAGTAGCAGCACTAGCACGGTAATGATATTGACTCCATCTATACGTCTGGAATTGATGCTACCAAAGTTTACGCTGTCTCTACATTTAAATCCGTGTTATTGGGGCTTTGCCACGGTTTCTGAAATGGTTACCAGGCACGTTCTGTAATTTTAGCCACTAATGAATGCACTGGCCATTTATTTTTAAGTCTTACAGAGTGGAATCTGAAAAGCTGAATTACTGGTAGTCATGTTGAATGTGTCAACTTGTATGAATTTAGTGTTTTCTCCTTTTTATGTCGGCATATGTCAGCAACAATGACATGATGGTAAATAAAATGTGTGCTTCTTCAGTTTTTTGTTACTGAAAGCACATCTAACATCCTACTTACACATTTCCATGCAATGCACAAACAATCACAATTAAATTATCTGAAAATAATCCTTACAATTAAAGAAGAATATTGCAGCTTGTCCAACATCATGGTTGCCAGTGTGTGCAAAATAATTTGGGGGAGAGTACTAGCCTGCAATCTACTGTATCTTCTAGTGTGCTTTAACTATACAAATATTTTTTAGATAATCCTTCAATTTGAATGTGGCTTGAAAATGACTTTAGGGCATACATTTAACTGTTGTGATGGGTCAGATTTATTCAGCTGATTGAAAAAGTCTGTCCTTGCCCCATGTAGCTTAAGGTATTTGTGAGGGGCATTTCAGTAGTCTTCATTTAGGGTAAATCAATGGCTGTTAAATAAAACGGCCAACCGTGATGTTAGCCAACTAGACATTTGGCAGGAATTAACAAAGATCATTTGTAAACATGTTTTAGGTAACTCCTTTTGTGTTTACGTAGTTCAATTGAACACAGATTTAAAGGAAAGCACAGTGATGGAGGTAATATGTTTGTTAGGCAACAGACTGCACTGATCACGTCTTGTTTGAGTTTTACTGTTTGTGATGTAGCATTTTTATTTTCTGTGAACCAAAATGTACTACTGTAAATACATGTACCTGTAGCCCAGTTGACCACTCTGGCCGAATCATTTTTCTTCTTGCTTTTCTACTGAACATCTGATTGTGGACTTTACCACCTGAATCCAAGTCAAAATGACTTAACATGAAGAATCTTGTGTAATACAGATGGCATGTTTGTACTGTTTTGGTAGCTGTGAATTGTCTTTGGTTTTATATTTTTGTAAGTGGCTTGAGCAAAACTACTGACTTTTTAAAACAAATGTATCCATTATTTGTAGTCAATGCAGAAATTACACAAGCAGTGTCTTCAACAGCATCTTTGTAGTTTTAATTTTGGAATTGACCATTGTTGGAGGTTGTTATATAATTTGTTTTCTGTGTGGGTGCGCACATGTAAATGTCAGCCTAATAAAAACTAAACATCACTAGTGTTCTCACACACTTGTTTTCAGTCACATCTTAAAGGTTGTATCAGCGATGGCGGGGCTACTCACTCCCTGTCCCTCCCGTGCAATTGTTTTTGTGTGCAGATCTCAGAGCCCAGGCTGCCTACAGAGACGCAGTTTTTTGATGGCCTGCTTATGGGGCGGGCAGCTAGCGGATTGTTAGGAAAGATTAAATGAATGTGACCATTTATGTTTGGGCCTTTTTTGGGCCTGCAATCGCTGCAACAACCTTTAACTTCATGGTTAGCAGGGAGTTGGTCTGTATTATATGTATCCATACCCTTTTCTGTGAGAAACTGTTTTGGGTAGCCTACTTAAATCGATGTTGTATGGCAGAAAACAATAGAATGGGATACGTAAATACAGTTGACATTATTTTATATTACATAATCCCATACTCATTTTAAATGATCTAGAAAAAGCAGTATTTGAAGTGTGGGTGCTATTTATTTATTTTTCCTCAGGTAATTGCCTTACTAAATAGGATGTTTTGGATTTATGTTTGACTTTTCTTTTGCAATGGTGTAACTGTTTAAAAAAAAAAAAAAAAACAGTTTAAATTTATCTAAAATATATTGTCAACTGGTATCTCAATATGAATCCCCTGGTGTAAAATGTTTCACATTGAACGAAATGTACTATAGAATGCTGAATGCTCTTGTTTATGAAATAGGTTTAGCAATAAAACTGTACATTTAAATATTTCTTGAAGTTTTGTTCCCTACACTGATTTGAACTAGTCGCCTAGTCCTTGCTCAAATTGCAAAACGGAGTTTGAATACTACCTTTGGTCTTTAAAAAATATAATGTAAGTTTTGGACATAAGCATCTGTTAAATCTTAGCAACTGAGACGTATAAATATAAACAAACAACGTCATGCGCCATCGCTGACTGCACCTTTAAACACGGACACCAGCAGTTTATTACAGCCCTAAATATCTAATCTGTTCATCTAAAGTATACATTCAGGAGTTGTTTTCATTGGCTTAAAATGGCTTAAATGTTTCTTTACCCCCTCCTATTTTGGGAATTGGAACAAAGTCCTTTTAGGCAAGTCCTTGCATTCGGCAGCCATATTGCAACGCATTTTGGGCAATTGACCATAGCACTTAACGGCCATCTATTTTGTGCAGAACTGCGCATGCGCAATGGTTCACATCAGTCAAGCAATCAGGACTGGTTATGAACTGATGAATTGATGCCTGAATTGGCCCACCTAGGGTGATGACAGCCATATGGATGTTGCATTTAGAAAGAAAATGCAGCCTCTTTGTGAAACCAACTTTATACCTATTGAGATTGCTCATTCATTTTTAAAATATTATATCAGATTGACACGGTTGTGTCCCCAACATAAATGAATTTTGAGGAGTCCCTGTTACTTGTACACAGATGATGAAAAATATCGACAGAATCTGTGATAGATGTGTGGATCTACACAAAATGAATTAGGCCTTTCATATAGTTTCACCACATAGTTGTTTAATTCACTTTGCCTACAATCTCGTACATTTAGTTAGTTCCCATGTCTTTGTCCAGTGAGAGCTACAATACTTGCCAATGGGAAGGTGAAGTAGCCTGACAACATTTACTGATCCTGTTGCACTATTATGCACTCTCCTTTCAGCATTAATAGAATATACCCAGTCAATAATAATAATATTAATTATACATTTTAATGCCTTTCATGACTCCCAAGGTCACTTCAGATATACAAGTATAATGAATAAAATATATATTTTTAAAAAACAGAAATATTAACTAATTCAGTCTAAGTAGCCAAGTCACAGTGAGTATACTAGCCGAAAGGGATGGGTTTTAGATTACTATTAAAGTGCATAATGGAGCACAATATCTGATGTGATAGGGAAGAGAATTCTAGCCGAAAGGGATGGGTTTTAGATTACTATTAAAGTGCATAATGGAGCACAATATCTGATGTGATAGGGAAGAGAATTCCTGATCTTAGGACAGTGTGACAGAACGATCTTTGTCCCATGGTGTAGAGGTTCATATTTAGTATGTAAAGTCATGGGCGGATTATGAACTTTCGGGCCCCTGGGCCCAGATGTATTAAGGGCCCCCCACTAATTGTCGTATATGTGGGAGGGGGGGTTTGGGGGGGATGTTAACTTAACCAGCTTGTGAGACTTGTTGCTTTGACACAATCAAACAAAATCTTTCAAGATCCGTATTATCCTGGATTTTGTCAACAGGAAAATCCAGCTATGGGGAACAGCAACATTTGCTGCACTTTAGTGATGTAAGTAAAAAGAAGGTTAAGTCCATAGAAATCTTTATTAACACCATACATTACATTACAGTACACTGACATATATTACAACAAGATAGGACTCACAGGTGAAGGGAGTTCCCAACCTTCAAATTGCATTTAAAATGAATGCACAGATACAATCATGTATTTTATAATGCCTAACAATGAGACCGGGAATTCTAAAGCCATTACAAATGCATGCGTTCATCATTTCTGCCATGTTTCTCTATTTCTCTCATTGCATGTCTAGCCTTTAGCAACTAGAGAATGCAAATATGCCCTGATCATTGACTCCCGTTATTTGTTGGCCAGCCTAGGCCCTATATAATGGCAGTTTACGTCGGCAAGACTTGCTGAAAAAAGTACTTACTGTTTAAGTAATGATCTGTTATCGCATAACATGCATCACATCAAGTAGGCTATTATGACCAATTCGCTCGTCAACCTACCTTTGCAGTTGCATCGCTGGTAGCAGTCGACCTGCCAATGTAAAAAGGTCTAGCCACCCTTTTTGCCCAGGCCTCAGAGATAATTTCGTAACCACCAAAAAGCGTCACTGTGAGTGGCCAGATAGTGCTCTGACGTAGAGCATTTCCTTTATGAGACATCTTGTTCACGCAGACTGCGACAGGATTCGGTCTCTGTGAGCCGGCGTTTGGGAAGGTCGGAGACATCAAGTTACAGGGAGCTCTCCTAAAGTAAGGAAAAGACGAATTTGTTGTATTTTCCGGCTTATAGGTTTCTTTACATTGAATGTTACATTAGATGTCAAGCTGATTCATTATAATTCTCTTTTCTAGGTCAGAGTAACTTTGTTATCCACACATTTGTGTGCGACTGAAATATAACGTTAGCAAAGTGAGGATGGTTAGCATTAGCAAACTGCACGTAAACTGTTGGGCCTTGAAACGACCATCGAGATTAGCAAGTTGCTACATTCCAAGTTACTGTGTGCTAACCATATGATCTTAATATTTTGTCGAATGCTTTTAAAGTGTGGTTAAATAACTTTTGGCGAAGCTAGGCTAGTTATCTATCTCTAATACCTCTTTATTCCTTTTCAATACAGCAGCCTGAACACAATGTACCCGACCACCTTGACACAACTGGCCCGGGCGAATCCCTTCAGTGCCCCACTCTTCTCCCTGCAAAAAGTCGAGGAGCCCAAACAGACAACCAGCGTCAATGGACAAAACCGGAGGCTTGCAGCCGCAGCTGTGGCGGACGGTAAGAATTTTAACATTATACGCCAGAAGCTAACAGTATCATTACAACGTTAGTTAAAGCTAACGACCTCGAAACTGTTGCAAGAAGCCAGATGTGGTATGAACACAACATTAAGACACTGCTGACATCGCTAGTGTAGCCTATTTGTTGAGGTTAACATTAACGTCAGATGGCACAGATGGAATATATTTGTATGGTGCAGTTTACGTTTCTATTGCGTTAGACTATATTACGATAGTAATATCTGTTAGCCGTAGCTTAACGTTATTAGGTATCACGTTACCGGCAACTTTAACCTACAGGTTAACGTTAAGCATATCAGCCGTATTGGGCAAATATTTTAGTTTGTCAAACCAACTTCTAATGCTGATAGGTTGGGTTTCTGTTCGGTATATGTAAAATATTGTGATTTATTACGGGTTTAAAATAGCCGACATTTTGGGGTCAGGGGCTTATGTTTGATGCAGAGCCCAAGTTAGCCAGCACAGCTAACGTTAGCACTCGTATGATTGCCATTTGATGTTGGCTAGCTGAATATCTATGCTAACTACCCTGAGTTTGCACAGGTTTAATTTGATGTCGAGAGGAAAACGGTATCTTGCGAGCGGTGGCATAGGGCTGTCACTTAACATGAATTAAACGGTTGTTTATCATTAAATGAAGGCATGACGGCGTATTTTTTTTATTATGTCTATTTAAGTTGTGAACAAATGCAGACGGAGCCAGAAGGCCTTGTCGGGCTTTCGTGGTAATGGAGGGCAGTGAAGGACAAAGTTGGTCCTGTAGGACACATTCGTTTTAATATTAGACGCTGAGAAAACTCAAGACACTGATAACACGCCAATGGATACGTTCTACATTTCACATTAAGGTTGCCATGTGTTGAGTAATGTCTGGCAATCAGGAATATCATTTATTTCAATGCGTCCTCGACGCATGACCGCTAGCTGCATTCAGGGACGTGCCAACAAGGCCGAATTTCATTGGCTCAGTTAAAGGCCATGTTTCCTCACTTGTGCCATAACAGTTTAATTGTTTTACATGTGCACATGTTTTTTTATATTTGAATGTGTACCTTTTTAATGATTGTCTTAGTTTTTTATGTTTATTTTGTCTTGTCTAGATTTCTTTTTTAATAATGATTATTTTATAGGTAGGGTACCTAATTGTCAGACTGCAAAACAGTTAGACTCTTTAATATTAGAACCAAGAGGTCTGCATGAAATGACAAATTTAACTGTGGAGGGGGGAGCAGTCAGCCAAGGTGCCTTTCAGTTTGTTTGCACCACGATGTAGTGCCTCAAATGATTGCGCCTGGTCTCTGTTCAGAGGGAGACAGCTGTGAGTTTGGCTCACAGAAGTATTTCATCCTATGTGGCTTCGGCGGAATTCTGAGCTGTGGAACCACGCACACAGCTGTGGTGCCTCTTGATTTGATCAAGTGTCGAATTCAGGTCTGTTTCCTGCCACTTGGTGTGAGATAACCGCATGAGCATGTAAATGTTGTGTTTTTTGAGCATGAGCATGTCTGTTGTGGTGTTTCGTCCTGTTCCTGCAGATGTGAGCTGCGAGTTTGGTTCCTCAAAGTACTATGCTCTGTGTGGATTTGGGGGTATCCTGAGCTGTGGCATTACTCACACAGCAGTTGTGCCCCTTGACTTGGTCAAGTGCCGTCTACAGGTCTGTATATAATCACTGGTCTCTGTACAAACTGGTATAGAAGCACATTGGTATGGGTCAAGTGGTTGACGTTAATCATTGTTTTTCCTTTTGTACTTACCCACATCACCTTTTGAAAGGTCACGCATGTTGATATTGTGCTGTGTTGGTGTACCTAATCTCCCAGTCTAACCTGTAGAAATCGTTCATGTAGCATATTGAAATATTGTTAATAAGTATTATAGTAATTTATTAATACTTTAAATATAAGTATTTTTGCTTTAAAATTGTTTTGCATGATAACACAATGTTGTGTTACTCTTCAATTTAGGTGGATCCAGCCAAGTACAAAAGCATCTTCAATGGCTTCTCAGTCACACTGAAGGAGGATGGTTTTAGGGGTCTTGGCAAGGGCTGGGCACCTACTTTCATTGGCTACTCCATGCAGGGTCTCTGCAAGTTTGGTTTCTATGAGGTGTTTAAGGTCCTGTACAGCGATATGCTTGGTGAGGTGAGTCCTGGAAGGTAGTCTTAAAACTGTTCAAATGCTGATTTATTTTGGGTCCTTTGTCTGCCTTATAGCCTTGTCACTTCAAACAATCTGGTGAAACGAGTAACTCATCCTTGTTCGTTCCAAATTAGGAAAATACTTACCTGTGGAGGACATCCCTCTACCTGGCAGCCTCTGCTAGCGCAGAGTTCTTCGCTGACATCGCCCTGGCTCCCATGGAGGCATGCAAAGTGCGTATCCAGACTCAGCCAGGTTATGCCAACACCCTGAGAGAGTGCGCCCCCAAGATGTTTGCCGAGGAGGGCTTATGGGCGTAAGTATATTCTTTCCTCAGGGCCCCAGACTCGCGGGCATATGTTGACACTAGTCCATTTGCTAAGGAATAGTTGAGAGGAGATTGTGATCCTCACATGTTTCTAGTGCATTGTTGTGAATTAGTACCTTTTTAATGTCCTGCATAACCAGCGGATTGCAAGGTCTGCTGTTAGCTGTCGGTTATGACGTTGTGTTGGACACGTTCCTTAGATCCACCTCTGGGAAGCTCTCCACTCCAGGGCTGCTTGCTCTTTGTGGGTACTGCAGTGTCTGGGGTTGGGCTTCCAGCAGCTTTGAGGCTGTACAGTTGGAGGTGCTTGAGTCATTGGCGTGTGAGAGCAGTCTACCTGCACCTCTGGTCTAACAGCAGCACTGACCCCTTGCTGGAATCCATCAGTGCTGCAAGACTGGAGGGCGGACAACTTCTCTGTGATAAAGGAAGAGTCAATGTTCAGGGCCTGAAGTTGTATTGCATTCTGTTTGAACTCAGACCTGACCTGTGTTAAATATTTGAAAATGGATAATTCTCATCATAGCTTAATTTCTGATTACTGGCACAGCATGCTTTAAATGTAATGGTCATCGGCTTTGCATTTTCTTGACTGGCAGGTTTTATAAGGGTGTGGTGCCTCTGTGGATGAGACAGATTCCATACACCATGATGAAATTTGCCTGCTTTGAGCGCACTGTGGAGCTGCTCTACAAGTTTGTGGTGCCCAAGCCCCGCAGCGAGTGCTCCAAGTCTGAGCAGCTGGTTGTCACATTTGTTGCTGGATACATTGGTAAGTTTGTGTTATCAGATAAAATGTCATTGTACCATAAGCTGTTAATTTAGTTTTGTATTTGGCGCTCAGTGACCTTTTGAATAGTGTTTACATGACCCATGTGCACCACAGTTTTAGTTAATGGTCTTTTCCTTGTACAGCTGGTGTGTTCTGCGCTATTGTGTCCCATCCCGCTGACTCCGTGGTCTCCGTGCTGAACAAGGAGTCTGGCAGTACTGCTGTGCAGGTGCTGAAAAAGCTTGGACCGAAAGGTGAGCAACCTGGACATCTTACCCTATCTGTTCTGTTTCTGTTATCAGCTAGCATTTTGAACTCATTTCAGAGGCAGTTCTGAATTGGTACCTAAGCAATGTAAACAACGGCAAGGCTATTAGGGTCCTGCTACGTGCACGAGTTCAAACACGTTCCTTAGATCCACCTCTGGGAAGCTCTCCACTCCAGGGCTGCTTGCTCTCTGTGGGTACTGCAGTGTCTGGGGTTGGGCTTCCAGCAGCTTTGAGGCTGTACAGTTGGAGGTGCTTGAGTCATTGGCGTGTGAGAGCAGTCTACCTGCACCTCTGGTCTAAAAGCAGCACTGACCCCTTGCTGGAATCCATCGGTGCTGCAAGACTGGAGGGCGGACACATATTTTGTCAGTTAAACTGAAAGATTGACTGCTTAAAGTTTGCATTGGAGTGACCTGCTTTCGTTCCTTTTTGTAACCAGGTGTGTGGAAGGGTCTGGTGGCCCGTATCATCATGATCGGTACCCTCACTGCCCTGCAGTGGTTCATCTATGACTCTGTGAAGGTCTACTTCCGTCTGCCCCGCCCCCCTCCCCCTGAGATGCCAGAGTCCCTGAAGAAGAAGCTGGGGCTCACCGAGTAGAGCACCAATCATTTCCCCTGACGCTCCATGTAATAATGGCTGTCTTTTCTATATTTAAAACCTCAACCACCACCGCCCCCCACCTCTTCGGCTGCTGTACACACAAACCAACAAAGGACGGCAAAGAATGAACATGTTTGTTTATGGAAAAGGCAAAGTAAAATGCAGTCATTTGGCCTCAACTCCTGTGTTTTGTCGATTTTAAGATTAAAGTGTACCTGGAAAAATGTTTTTGTTGAATGCCTTTTTCTTTTTTCTCTCTCTCTTTCTCTCAATAAAGCAGGCTCAGAATTGGCAGTCTAGTCCAGTAATCCAGTCTGAAATTGCATAAATGTTGGACGATATTGCTCTTCATTTACTCTAAGGAAAGTAACACTTCAATGATGGGCTACTCTTGAGATATTTTTCCATCAGAATGTGGGCTTTGAGGAATCACGTATTTCAACGTGAGTCCTGTATTTCAAATGGAAAACTGCTGTAATGTTGGTTACACAACACGTTGACCAGAAATGACAACCAACACTGACGGAAAACGGTTGGTTTAATAACTAGCTAGCAGACATCTGTGGAGCGGCCTAGTCTTAACGTAATTGGCTTGTTCGTCAGGTTGCGGTAAGCCTGCTTCGAACGTATTTTTAGTCACAGCGCGGGATACATTTGTGAAACTTCACAAAGAGATGGCAATGCGTTTCTAATAGTGGGCATTCCCAATGCCTTAATGGCAGGAACTGTGCGACATCGTAGTCACAGTTTAACAACCGACCGTTTCTACTCCACGTAATGAGATTATAGCGAAGGTCTTCGTGTGCCATTTCCGATACATTATCAAATGATAAAAAACATCTGGCTCAAACTTCAGGCCCACGCGTCTTTTTACACCGACAAGGATATGAGCTGGCATGGGCCAGAGACCACTTGAAGAAACACCAAAATAACAGTAATGAGAAGCACCTACCAACAGTATTAATTTTAATGCTGTACAATTATCACAGGTAGTTTATTACTGCAATCTCCAGCAGCAGGAAATTTGACATCACATTATCGATGGACGTTAAGATGCATTTTCACAGAAGGGTAGGCCTACAAATAGGCGGTCTAACTCTGTTCCATCACTACATCGTTAGCAACTACAACGCAGAACTCGATCAGGCTCAGTTTTTTAAAAAGGCGCATCCAACATTTAGGCCGTCTTAGGCTTGTTAGACTGTTTTCTATTGGCTTAGTCAAATTTTACTTCATTCATCAATATGGTTTCAAACGTGGAAAATTTACCATGAGAACGATGGGTAGGATATTCACATGTTCCATGTCGCTTGCTAGGGGCCTTGTCTGAGCTACTTAAAGTGACAGGTTTGTTCTATATTTGACATTACAGTGCCCCCTGCAGCAATAACGGCAAACACTGGTGGTTATGCCGCAAGTGTCTGAGCGTAAAAATGTCAACTGATGATAGGGAGACTCATATTCGTTCTCTATAACTTCAGAGCGGAAGTAATAATTAGCCGAGATATGAATAGCATTCCTTGCCACAAAAAAAATGTACAAAAAAAATTCCACTTACCTTTGTGTTGGAAATATGGGAGGTAAAACAACACCTTTGAAATCCAGTCTTCAGAGCAAGCAGTGGACTAGCGCTGTACTGCTGAAGCCTCTACATGTTCCCAATCCTAATTAGCTACTAGGCTACAGTGAGATGTCAATGTCATCAAGGGATCTCAAGGCGATTACACAGTAGAATTAATCTGCTTTGTCGTAAAACTCTCCATGGCCAGATATTATTAGACAGAGTTGGAATAACTTTTTGAAAGATTCAAATGCATACGAATTTGAGCCTGATAAATTACCAGGCTACTCAGTGCCACACATCAAACAGGTTGATTCTAATACTCACAGGTTTAACCCTGGTCCAATGGTCTAAATATATCTGAATCTAATTTGGATTTACTCATTCATCATTGTGTGTAAGAGTTAAACAAAACGAAGCCTTACTTTTACTGCCCTTGATACACGTCCTAGCTTTTGGGTATTAAAAATGGGACTGGTTCCAAAAAGGGATTACCTTGAGATCATCGCTGGATTTAAGTAGCACTCTGTGCATTTTTTTGTATGTGGAGACAAACAGTAATGTTTTGTTCACTCTCAGTCCAAGACATAATAGGCCTAATAAAATAGCTAAGTTACCAGCATTTGTGTGATTTTTGTTTAGCCTAGTGTTACTTGAAAGGCATACTATTTATCAACTTCACATGGTTACATTTCCCTGAATTTAAATTGATTTACAATAAAATTGCATTTTTTGTCATTCTTTCTTTGTAATGTGCATATCAGTGACATGTAATTGTAGTCATTTTCAACAGCTTGTTCAGGATACACCCCTGATACAGAACAAGCATGAATTAGTCATTTGGATGCAGGTGCACATGTAGCAGATTGAAGTTGTCAAGGGATTACATTAACCCAATTACCTGTCTGTAGACAGACATTGGCTGTGGAATAAATTATTGTGGAGGTGGAGGGGGTGAGATGGAGGAGGAAAAGAGGTGTTATGCTGTGTCTGGTGCAGCCGGAACCAGGTGCTCTGCTCCCTGATTGGGATGGGGAGGAGTGGCACTCTTGGGCACTGCAGTGCATTTCCTCAGTAAGCTACACTGACCACTGCAGCAGGGGAACTGCGTGCCTCCTTCCATCCCTCTTTTCCTGACATGCCATGTTGATTTCTTGGTGGTATCTATACCTGGCAGCCCGGAACATCATCCATCAAAGCAAGTATTTGAGCGAGTACTCTGATGTCTGATTGTCTTCTATAAATGAACAATATTCTGACCTTGCCTGCATTGGGTTTCATGTGAGAGTCCGTGCATGTCTTTGTATCCGTATGTGTGATGGAATGAATGAAATCTTGAATGTAGTTACATTTTGTATTTATCAATAATGGCTACTTGAATGTAAAACTTTTAAGATGAGGCCTACACTTCATGTCTAACCAGGCTAACCAGGTCAAGAGTCTGCATGTTTGTTTTATAATAATCTGAGTAGTGCATTGTTGATGCTTTCTCATGAATATGGCTCAATTGTCTTCACTCAAACATGAGTCAAGGTTTCCCTACTACCAGATAACGAACAACAAAAATCAATGTATGTATGAAAGTGTGTTGTGTTTGAGTGTGGATGGTACAAAATGTAATGCATGAACGTGTGCATGGTTGGCAAATGGACATTGGTCTTAATTCATTTGATCTCTCAGCCAGTTGGAGACTACTTAAATCTGTTTTGCTGCAGCTCTGGACATGGCCTCAGTCCTGCAGAAGCTCATTATGCCCCTCTTCAGTGGGCCAGCAGAGCCACCCAGGAACAAGGTGACCGTGGTCGGGGTGGGCCAGGTGGGAATGGCCTGTGCCGTCAGCATCCTACTGCGGGCAAGTTTTCGTTTGTAAAAAATCATCCTCACCACCAAAAACAACTATTGATGACTTCACATGACAAACTGTGACTATGCACTACTATAAAGGTCACATTTATATCATAATATTGATTTTTCATGTGACATTACATACTGCAAAGGTAACCATTAAGAAAGCTGGGCATATTAAAAATCATTCTCTCCTCTATTTGTCAATAGGACCTTTGTGATGAGTTAGCTTTGGTGGATGTGATGGAGGATAAACTCAAAGGAGAAATGATGGACCTCCAGCATGGTAGCCTCTTCTTAAAGACACCAAAGATAGTTGCTGGCAAAGGTGAGGGAGGTTTGGAACTGGATCACAATATTATAGATCAATAGTGTTCTACATTTTAAATTCCAACACTCAGAAGTGCTTTATTTAATGTCTCCAAAACATTAGATTACTCGGTGACTGCTCACTCCCGGATCGTTGTGGTCACAGCTGGTGTTCGCCAGCAAGAGGGGGAAAGCAGGCTGAATCTGGTGCAGAGGAATGTCAACATTTTTAAACACATCATCCCTCAGATTGTCAGATACAGCCCCAACTGCATCCTGATTGTGGTTTCCAACCCAGGTTCACAAATCAGTCTAACATCATTAGTACAATCCGTACAAATGCTCATGCTAGACTATACCTTGAGTCATGACACATACATTTACTAAGCCAACTTTTAAGTTCAACTGTGTAACTGTGCTGATTATAGAGGGGTACACTGTGCTGACATAGAGGGGTACCTCTAATTTATGAATTTGGATTCATAGCATCCCACAATTTCACTATATAGATATTTCTGAACAAATTTCTTTCTTATTAGTGGATGTCTTAACCTATGTGACCTGGAAGTTGAGTGGTCTGCCCAAACACCGCGTCATTGGTAGTGGCACCAACCTGGACTCGGCCCGCTTCCGCTACCTGATGGCTGAGAAGCTTGGCATCCATTCCAGCAGCTTCAACGGCTGGATTTTAGGAGAGCATGGAGACTCCAGTGGTAAGTCAAAGCACACATAGGAAGACTGCTCTGAGATGTTATCAAGATCGCTTGTCTTCTCCCAAAAGCAGTTTTTTTTTTTACGGTTAGGTTTTTTTTTCTTTTTCCTTTTGTCAGACTAGAGGGTCCCATGAAATTCACTTTCATTAGCATTGTGAGAGGAGAATGCTCTATCTCACAATGCTAATGAAAGTGAATTTCAAGAGTTCTGCCTTGGCCCTTCCACCATCATGGAAATCTGGCTTTATCCTGCTAACAAACATACAGACAATTAAAACATGCTGAAAACATCACTTCCTTAATGGATAAAATATGTGTGATGAAGTGCAGCTTGTGTCCTGGGTTGTGGGGGCAGCCTTTCTTATATGGCTTACCCAAAATCATGCGTTTAGTCTTATAACTATGGACCATTGTTTTCCTATAGTGCCTGTATGGAGTGGTGCAAATGTAGCAGGGGTGAGTCTTCAGAAACTCAATCCAGACATTGGGACGGAATGTGACAAGGAGAACTGGAAGGAAACTCATAAGAGGGTTGTAGACAGGTAAGCAATATGCAGTGCACAGAAAGGATGAAAAGCTGCATTATGGTGGTACAGTTGAATTTTCAGTTGGCTCCTTTTCCTGCAGTGCCTATGAGGTCATTAAACTGAAGGGGTACACCAACTGGGCTATTGGTCTAAGTGTAGCTGACCTGATCGAAAGCCTCATGAAAAATCTGAATAGGATCCATCCAGTGTCAACTATGGTAAAGGTCAGTAAATGTACTTGTACAGGAGTGATACATACTGTACATGTTGAGGGGATGGCAAACCACTTCACAGACACACATATATATACTGTATATGTACTAGTGGATGTATAGGTGGGTGACGGTAACTTTTTGATTTGCAGGGCATGTTTGGCATAGGCGATGAGGTGTACCTGAGCCTGCCCTGTGTGCTGAACAGTAGTGGGGTGAGCAGTGTTGTCAACATGACTCTGACTGAGGATGAGATGGCCCAGCTGAAGAAGAGTGCTGATACATTGTGGAACATCCAGAGGGACTTGAAAGACTTGTAATTTAACATGTATCACCAATTCATTCCGTCATTACAAATAACCTGACAGGTCAAAAAAAGGTTTCCGCCATTTCAGTGTAACTGATTTCTATTTGAATAAACCTTAAAGACCTAAGCTCTGTAGTGTATCCACTATGGGAAAAATGTCATTTAGACCATTTTGGCCATTTGAAATTAAATATTTAATATAGCTGCAAGCGTTCTACCCAACAGTTCTATGGGCTGCCATGAACTTCAATGCCAGAACAATAATAAGAAAACAGAAACACAATGGGTGCCTTTGCAGCCTCGCTGCTTGGCCCCCAATTTGATTTGTTCGAAAATGTTCCATTTTTTTCATAGATATCTAAAGCAACAGTTTGTCAATATTTGAGGTACGTTTTCATCTCTGAAGTGATTTTGATGGTATTTCATCCTGTGAAAAACAGATACACACACACACACCTGTTGTTCCTACTAGCCATCCAGGGTAATTTTGTTGTTTGGATTTGAACACGGCACGAGAAGAGAAGCCTTCACAGCACGATATTGCAAAAAGACATCAGTTACCAGGTTAGCAAGCTTTTATTAGTATCAGCTGGCCTGTTGGTTTTCCTGCCATTTAGGTCAGTGGTTTCACACCAAACAGCTCTAGTATTTTAAATACTGATAAAATATGTAAAGTATAAGGTTTAAATTCAGTATTTTAAATACTGATAAAATATGTAAAGTATAAGGTTCCTCATCATTCTTATTAGCTTACATATGTGAGGTCTTAGATTAACTCCTGGTGACCAGAGGGGAACACTTACTTTGTCTGTCACACTATCAATGGTTTTACTTTAATTTATAGACAAAAAATCTAGTTGTAGCAACAGATTGCATGCTGAACAGCATGAAATGATTCTGTGGGATAATATTTGTGGTTTAAAATGGAAACTGCAGATGACAATGGCTACCCCTTTTTGATACTTTTGAGGTTCAAATGCATCAAATATGTCATGGGAGTATGAAGGTAGTTTGCCATTTAAATCAATTTTGTAGCCACTGAATTTAAAATGGGACTACTTTTAACATTGTTAATTGCTCAGCAAAACACATACACAATATAGTCCACTCCATACATTTTTAATTTTCAGACTTGTAAAAAGTACAGATTGCACGTTTGTAATTAAAAATCAGATGTTGTGAACTCGTTCCTCACTCAAATGAGGCCTACTGTATATCCCCAGGTAAACATCTCCATCTCATCAAGCTCTATGGGACAACTGCCCGACAACACAATATAAAATGAGTGGTTCCTGTCAGTGTTAAGCATTTCAGTCACAAGCAGTTTCCATTAAACATACATGACATACAAATATCAAAAGACAGTCAGTTTCACACAAATATCATTCTTCATTCATAACACTGTCAGATTCAAATAAAGATGGTAAAGAAAATATTCCCAGATGCACGTATACATGTCATATGTATCGTTGCATTGGTAAAAGAGAATGTAACATGACGATACCAAAATGATCAGTAATGTTGTCTGTCTAAGTGCCTGAGGAGTTAGGAAAAGTTCACTTCCACAGTAGAAAACACAGGGCAAGAAAAAGCCCTGGTATACTGCTGTGGTCATAGCAATGCAATGTCCCCCTGGGTTCATGCCTGTAAGCTTGTGATCACAACCATGATATTATGAACAGTATCATGTTACCCGTCATGGTCTATACCCCAGTGACATTTGCTTCGCTGCACAACCTGTTTGTGCATAACCTATAAGTAGGCGTAGTGAGCCCTATTATTGGTCATATGTAGGCATGTTACAGAATTCATGAGCACATGAAACAATTCTGAAAGTTCATAAATAATGGATTATGTAGTTCAAAATTCTGGTTTTGCTCTATATAACTTCACTGAACTTGGTGACTACCAAAATGTTGGCATATAGTCTCATTCCCAGATGCACTGGCAGATAAAGAGCCATCAACACTTAAAGCAACCTTACAAAAAATCAGTAACCTTTTATTACACGCACAACACTCCTCCCATCAGATCAGCACAGCACTGTACAGAACGACCTGCTTTTCACACACGCGATTCTCTGAAGAACGTTCTCCAAAGTTTGGTCATTTCACATCAACATTTGAACACACACAATGGGGATGCTAAATCCAACAGTGCTGAGTCAGAGTGCTCATGGTTTAGTCCTGCTTAGCCACCAGATGGAGACACGTTACACCATGAAGCACAGCCTGTCTCTGGATTGGGTTGGAAAAGTCCCCAAATCTTTATGGTCTTTTCTGTCATGGCAATGCACTTCATGCGATAAATTACCTCTTGTGTCAAAAGGAAGCTTCAGTAACTTCAGTAGCCAGATGAAAGTTTATGGAGGAAAAAATGTTTTCCTTCAGGTGGAAAGAGGTCTGAATTGACTGTCCAAATTCACCTTAAGGAGTGTTGGCAGTGGGCAGTAAAGTAACATTTAAAATGTAAAATGTTGAAGTATAAATATTGTTAGGGAATGATCAAGCAAATGTCCATTGTGACCACCAGTTACCGTTATACCATGGTGTTACTCTCGCCAACTTTATCAACCAACTAGAAAAAAAAGAACATCAAATGAATTGCTGTTAACACACAATGAAGAGCTCAATTAAGGAATTCAGTGTAACTGATCAGGCAGAGGAACTTACCCCACTGATACCTGGGAGGTTGAGAAGAGACCCCAGAACGGGTATCCTCCTAATGAAACCAACAGCAACTGGAAAGAACCCTCTGGAGAGGAGAAAGGAACAGTGTTCAACCACAACATTCAACCACAAAAACTTGTAGTACAACAATTGTTCTGTGACATAAGATAATGACACTTCAAATGCCATCTTGCTGGATTCAGAATGGCTTTTCAAAGAGTTGCATGTAAAAGTGGTATGTTCAAAAAACCCAGGCTGGGTCTTATCAAAAATCCTTGCATATGATTGGATAAGCCACTTGTCCGTCATCTATTGACGTGCTACTTCAACCACTCACATCGAAGCCAACCCGTGACGCTGAGAATAGTCTCACAGTCGCTTCTACGCTACGTCACATCTATGAAACTCCCACCCTGCGTCCTGATTGGCTCTACCATAAAATCTAGTGCCGAAATCACTCTCAACGGAAGCGATCCCAGATGGAAGTGAGTGGAGCTAGGCGGAACGAAATTAATCTGGCGAGAGTCAGGTTAGCTTAAAGGTGCTCTAAGCCAGTGATTCTCAACCTTTTTTCAGTAATGTACCCCCTGTGAAATATTTTTTGTCAGCCAAGTACCCCCTAACCAGCGGACAAGAATTACCGCTACACCTCAACCACGACTCCATTGTTTGAGTTTTGACAGTGATTGACAGGTGATGGCGGGTGGCATGTGACAGGTTGGGTCGAACCATCCTGGTATGGGGGGACTCTGGGTTTTTAGGATAATGAAATTGAATAGCCTACTGAAATATAAAATTCATTTTATGAACTTAAATTTTCCTGAAATATTTATTAAATAATTGTTTTTAAAGTATTTTGCATGGATTCTACTTTTTAAATATATGTATATTTTAAAATCTCACATACCCCCTGGAGTGCCTTCACGTATCCCCCCAGGGGTACGTGTACCCCCATTTGAGAATCACTGCTCTAAGCGATGCCACGTTTTTTGGCTAAAACATTTTATGTCACTTACTGCAAACATCACCTAACCAACCGCTAGCTGTCTGTGTCCTGAATACTCTGTAAAAAAACGTGATCTCTGTGGACAGCCCAGGCTCCATAAACGGCAACAAAAAAAACCTAAGCATACCTAGCCCATAAAAACATAAACTGTTCCAGCAAATCACAGACGAGATGCGCTTTTAGGAGTGTTTCAATTGCACGGGAGGAAGGGGGAGGAAGTAGCGAGCTAGCTCTCTGTTTTGTTTGGAAGTCAAAAGATGTGACGTTACCCAGCATCGCTTAGAGCATCTTTAAGTGGGGACATGTGCCACCACAACGGACAGTTCTATGATTCACTGGATAAGGAGTGAGGCAGCAAACACCGCTAGACTATTCTGATATGTACAACATATCTTTTGTGCATTCATGACAAGTAAACTTCGTGCAAAAATACAAAATAACTCAAAAACCCTGTCTATCCCACTGAAATTTGGAAGTGGTCAAATAAAAGGGGTCTAAATACTACACTGGTCTTGTATGCTGGCCAGATCAAGAAGAATCAGGCACAACAGAAACACCAGCAGCAAAAGCAACACACTGCATTAATGTAGCACTTTTCTAGACACCCAAAGCGCTTTACAGTGAAGGCAGAACCTCACTAGCCACCACCAATATCTACTAGAGCCTGACCCATGTGGGATTTGAAAGGCCGATACAGATTTCGATATTTGAGGATTTCAATAACTGCTAAATCAGCCGATATTCATTTTTAACAAACACAATGTAAAAACTCTAATATTTAGCGAATTGAAAAGTACTGATCAATGGTGGGATGTTGCCTTTAAAAAGGCCTAACTATCTGGTATCCAAATGAAAGGCTCTTATACAATAAATTATTAAATAACTATAAATAATAGTGTCAGGTCTTTGTTCTTATTTGTGGTAAACACTAGTGCCACGATAACTTCCAAGGTATTTACTTTATGATTTATGATGGTATTTTCTGTGTTTTTTTACACACTGTAAACAGTGCGACTACTGTGTGATTGGAAAGGAGAATTGCATAATTTAAGACAACGTCTTAAAGTATCTATCTATCCATCCATCTATACTCTTAAGCGACTTAAAGCTTGAACACACTGCCTGCGTTGCGTCTGTGGAATGGCTCCGTTGCATGTTGATTTTCATTTGGGCATCCATGTTAACAGGTTACAGCAGCCACGGAGCCTCTGCCATATCCACATGTCAGGCACAGCTTGAACCGTGCTTATGACATGACATTATGACATAAAGATCCTATAGGCCTGTTCGTGGGTGCACATATGTATGCAACATTTTAGGCACATCAGTGCAACCAATGAGTACTTTTAGTTGCACTAGGCAGACATTTGGTCACTCGTAACAAAGCTGCTCGCACTACAGCTGTCAGCACTGACTGATGATTGGCATAAACAGGTGTTTGCCCACTAAAACTCACAATGCATGCCTAGTATATAGCATGGCATACAATGTATTTTTGAGTATATATATATATACAGCTAGACAACTGTATGATAGGATTATTGGCTGAATTTGATCAAACATAAATGTTTGTTACACCTACACAGACAGATGGCTGCTTAGACTAGTTTACAGCCTAATTAAATACAGTCACTGAAATCTAGGACTGGCTTTGGAAGTTAGATAATAGAACGGCCAAATGATCAAGAAAACCCCAATCTAAATGATTTAAGCTTCAGTAATGTAGACTGATTGTTCTCCAATTGTGGTAAATCCATCATAGTCTCACTGGGCAGCTTCATATCATTAAAAAATACCCCATGTTCAGTGGCTTGGGAGCAAGTAGACATCCAAAACTTACCTGAATAACAGAAAGAAGCCATAGGTCTCGAAGACCACACCAACAATAGGCCAACCGATCAATACAACAAACACACCCCCTAGGAAGAAACTGGTGGCTTTTGCTTTATGCCTTTGGAAGAAGAATCTGAAGGTGCGCTCCAGGCCGATGACAAATGATAAACCTGTAACAAATAATATCTGCACGCACGCACGCACGCGCACACACACACGCACACACGCACACACACACACACACACACACACACAGTCTGTCTCATATCTCAGGCTTGCATATGATCAGGGTTTCATTGCAGCTTGAATTAAGTGCTGTTAGGTATCATTTTAAAGAAGCAACGTTAGGGTTACACTTACATTTCCTATGGCAAGGAGGGCTTTATCGAAGAACAGGATCATTCCAAAGAAGAGGAAAAACACGCCGAATCCTGTTAGACCCATTCCGATTTCTGAGGCGACAGACGAAAATACTTAGATATGGCATGACTTGAATGAAAAGTTTGGATGAAGCTTTGCTAACAACGTAGACTTTGGTTAACGCTATTAAGCAGAGGCAGATACCGCAGGAAGATGCAAGTTACTGTATCTTTTAAAGTGTTACACTCATGACTAGAGGCAACACTTTAAGAGTTTTGTCACCGGGAATCGTGACCCTTTAACATACAAACTGGACAAGAATCATTCTTAACTAGGAATGCCACTGTAAACAGTACGTTAGCCTACAAAGGCCTTTCTTTCATTCAGCTAGCTAGCTATGCTACTTTTCCTGAGTACCCACTGATGCCGAATATAAATCTTGGGAATAGCGGAACCCCACACTGATAGCAATAATATGACCTCAAATAGAAGTCTATCTTACTCTGAGAATCCGTCAGCGAAATCATTTTTCCGATTGACCTGGTCTTCGCAACAAACGTGCTTGTGCTTTGCAACTATTACCGCCACGTCTTCTGGCTAGTAGTTATGAGCGAAATTCACGGCGCCTGCGTGGATGTAACGTTAGGAAAAATCTGTGCGTTCAGGAATCTCCAGAGTGCGCAGTCGTGTAGCAGCTGGTAACTTGGGACAGTAAAGTCCTGCCAGCAGGCTATTCATAATTTATGCCACCGCCTACAATTACATTATCTAATTTTTCTAACATTAAGTTGTAGATATATGTCCTTTCATGACCTGGCCGGTTCTCCTACATTGTTGGCAAAAACACTTGTTTTGTGGAGACCGGAGACCGGAGACCTTTATTTCATGCCTATTACTTAATTTACCGGTTTACATGGAACACACCCTCTAATAGCTTGCTCCGTCGACTTGGGAAATGTGTTTCATGTCCCCAATCATCACCAACGACTATAGAGAAAATAACAGAAATATACTACTTTTCCCATAATGCAGGCGTACAGACCCGGAAGGAGGGTATCGGCGTTGCATAGCCTACACATTTCATTGAACAATTCGGTCTCCACTCTGTCAAACAGCCTGAGCCTAGCCTGTGAATGAGCATTGTGAACATCGTTAAATTCGGTGCCTCGTTAGTTGTGATACACACATACGGTTATGCGTAAATGATAAAGATGAATCCGGCATTTGCAGTCATTTTGGTTTTCGCTGGGTGCTGCAGTAACGTGGTATTTTTGGAACTTTTAGTAAGGTGAGTGGTTTGCAACTTTGCGACTCAAGTTCTAGGCATAGACTGTTCTGACCAGGCTAAAGATAACATTGAACAGCTTGTGTAAGTGTACAACATGAATCTTCTGCTTACGGAAAATGTTATTTGGTAAAAGGAAAGCTGTCCTCTTTTGTCTCTGTATGGTGATATTTTAACCAAATGTGGAAATTATGTGTGAACAATTTATACAGGGATTTTCCAGGATGTGGAAACATTGTCACCTTCGCTCAGTTTGCATTCATTGCCCTCGAAGGGTTCATATTCGAAACGAATTTTGGGAGAAAGAAACCTGCTATTCCTATGAGGTTGGTCGTAGGTTATTCATTATCTGCTGCTCAATCAGTGCACGCCTGTATCACACACACACACACTGTACAGTTTCTCCACCTCTGACATTTCTTCTTTTCCTCTTAAAAGAGTTTATTCAGCAATTGCAACTTTTAACATTCAAAAAATCACACTGTCCACTATCCACATTCACAATGTGTACACTCATCAACACTCTAACCATTTAAAATACCACTGGTATTGTTATAAACTTTGAACAATAACTCCACCATCATCAAACATGTTCTGAATGCCTTTTTAAAGAAATCAGATACTGCACAGCGCAGTCCACCTGACTGTGATCACAGGATTCATAGTTTACCCACCTCTTATTTTACCACTACACACACACAGAGAGAGAGAGAGAGAGAGAGACACAGAGAGACACAGAGAGACACCCACACACAGACACACATAGATAGACAGACACAGACACACACTCACACCAATTATGATTTTCTATTTCTCGCCCTAGTAATTATGTCATCATGGTGACCATGTTCTTCACTGTCAGCGTCATTAATAATTACGCTCTCAACTTCAACATTGCCATGCCCCTTCACATGATTTTCAGATCTGTGAGTATGTGCACTTAAGGGTATGGTCATTTAAGTTCATATTCTTGAAACTGCATTTCATGTTACAGTAAATCCTATAATGTCTGTTTTATCAGGGCTCTTTGATAGCCAACATGATTCTTGGTATCATAATTCTGAAAAAAAGGTAAGTTTATATAAGCCATATATGCTTTTTGTAGCTGTAACCACACAAATCTGCATTTTAACTATTACTTTATCTCATGTAGATACACAGCAAGTAAATACGTTTCAATTATTCTGGTGTCAGTTGGAATCTTCATCTGTACCATCATGTCTGCTAGACAAGTGGTGAGCTCCTTACAGCTTTCTTGGCAATAGTGGACTGATTGTGAATAATGTCATGTTCCATTAGTGACTGGAAACCTTTTTTTTTTCAGAATGTAGAGAAGGGCACAGAAGAGGAAAGTGTGTATGCCTTTATGTGGTGGCTTTTGGGTAGGTTAATGAAACTTCTGAATGGTAATCAATGCTGAGTTATTTTATTTTGCTTTGTCCACTGCCTTACTTGTATGAGAGTGACATCTGGCATTCACTTTAATAGCAAGGTGCGCAACATCAAACAGTGCGTTGGTATTTTAACAGTCAGCCATCTGAAGGAATCTGCTTGCACGCCAGACTGTGTATGCAACACCAGGATTACACTAAACTTTGCTTTACTAAAAAAATTGTGTGACTAGGAGGAGCCTTCATGCATCTGCACTCGCCTGTTATTTGAACTCATCCAAACTGAAACTGCGCTCACCGTGGTCTCATAGGCAACGACAAAACAGTTTTACACTTACTTTCACTATTGACTGACAAGGGGTTACAATCGAAAACATAGCCTGAAAAAAGCAACACTTACCCCAGTAATGTTCAAATGACTGAATACAAATCCTAGGGATATTCATCCTGTGGACCAGTCGTTGCCTGGGACTTGCTACGTTGCTAAGGGCTGCTTACATTTCCTGACAGTGCGCCTCCAAAATAGCAGTGCGCTTTTCGTTTTAGACCAGATTTTTCTTGTCAGTGGCATAATGATTTTTAGTGGGTGTAAGATAGTGATTTTTGGATCATGCGCCTGACCACACCTATTTTTTTAATTGACACGCCCGTGGGCATAATGTTCAATTGAACTGGAGCGCATGGCGGAAAATTAATCACTACTTTGGGTGTAACAGGGAAGCTACACCAGGCACGTAACTGAAGTGCTCCTTTCGCGACGCACATGAATGGTCTATTTTTTTTTCGAACGTACGCACCACTATCACCTCTGGTGTAGTTACTTCCATTGATTGTAGTGGAAGCTAATTGTTGCAGTAGATGCAACGTGAACGGAACGCTTCAGTTACGCGCCTGGTGTAGCTCAGCCCTAAGATAGGAACACCCAAGGTTTGGCCCCACATTGCGCCGGGTGTAAAATAGGGCCCTCTATATGGCAAAATATGGTGTACCGCTGGCTAACCTGTTTTGTGTTTCATAGAAAAGCCATTTGGGAAAAAAAGTCCAGTGTGAAGGAGCTTTTTGGATGAGCTTTAGTCATCAATGTAAACTGTGCAAAATCTGAGGCACAAATAAGTGTAAGTCTAAAAAGAGTCTACATGTCTTTTTAATTCCATCTTTAGGCATTGCTATGTTGACCTTTGCCTTGCTCATGTCTGCTCGGATGGGAATCTTCCAGGAGACACTGTATAAGCAGTATGGGAAGCACTCCAAAGAGGCCCTTTTCTATAATGTGAGTGCCACTGTGATTTATCTCCAATAACATTTAAGAGTTAAAGTAAAGTCCATGGATACATTTAATTCATTTACTTATATGCTTGTACATTGTTGTCTTTCAGCATTGCCTTCCATTACCAGGATTCTTGCTCTTATCTACAGACATCTACAACCATTGTTTACTCTTCAATCAAAGTGGTGTGTTGTTTAAAATTATCACAACATACAGATCTATTGGATCTCCTTAATTTAGTTGAAGAATTTAATTGAATATATTTTACCTTTGCTCCTTTTAAAATGATTATTATGATGGAAAGCATTTTAAACATACATTCTCTTCCAGCTCCTGTGGAGGTCCCCTTGATTGGACAAGCTGTTCCAGTGATGTGGTTGTATCTGCTGATGAATGTCATAACTCAGTATCCTTCAAGCATTTTACTCAAATATTGCACAAAACGTATCAAAAATATTATAAATGTTGCATGTGTACGGGCCACTTGGATAAGAGAGAATGCACATACTTAGAGCTACAGCATTAGCCATTGTGCAAAAGCTCATATGTACTTAATGAGCATACGTACTTAATGAGCATACGTACTTAAGATTTTCAGACTCTTCTCTTTGGTAAACAGTGAGTAAGCCTTTAACCTGCTGAATTAGATATGTGTGCATACGGGGAGTGTTCATCCTGACCACAGAGTGTACCTCACTCACAGTCACACTGGTGGTAACACTACGGAAGTTCGTCAGTCTCATCATCTCAATCTTGTACTTCCGGAACCCCTTCACTGCCTGGCACTGGGTTGGCACAGCGGTGGTGTTCCTGGGTACACTCCTCTACACAGAAGTACTGACCAATGTCTGGACTGCCCTCAGAAGCGAGAAACCACCAAAGAAAGCAGACTAATTGATAGATGGGTACCCCTCCGCTAAAATAGTGTTTTGACTCCACCCCTGGATCATCTGGATGGATGTTAATGATTGACTGTTTTCGGGCAACAAAAAAGATTTTCTGTGCCATGTCCTAGTAACATTTGTCTGTCATGGAAGTCTTTGATTGTGGTTTAAAGGGTAATGCTTGCTCTCTGTAATTCGATCTAATGACAGTACTTGACAAACATATAAACATACTTTCATTGTCTCAGTAACGGTACTAAAATGGAAATTTGCCAGGGGGAAAATTAAGAACACAGATTTGTTGATGGCGTACATTGGTGGCATGATTTAACTAAACATCTGTCTTAAATGAGAATGGAAAGATGTTTATTAGATAGCTATGCCATTTCTAAGAAGTTGAACTTCTGTGCTGCTGAATGGTGTTGAATATTTCAAACTCTGGGACTGGTCTTATTTTTAGTTTAAAGTAGCATTCATGTCTCTTTATCTATATGTTTAATACAATGTCTTAAAAAGACGGTTTAAGCTTAAGTCAGACACCAAACTAGGAGGTGCAACATTACTGTAGTATATGTGAAAATACAGATTTGTGGAACATAGTTTTCATGTATGACACTGGTAACCATGTACAGTAAGCAACTCCTTAGTTGTTCATGCTGTGTGATTTTTACAATTTAGTTGTAAGATATTGTTTGTGTGAAGTCGTTATCTAGCACTCCATTACTTAGATAAGATCGAATGTACAAATGCAGCGAAGACTCATCTTGATATGTAGGTTTATTATTGTATGTCCCACAGTCTTTGTACACCTATTCATAAGCCATTGTTTTATGCATATGCAATCATAATTTTTCAAGCCAAAAGAAAGACAGAATAGTTCAAAGTCATGTCATATATCTGGATTCAATCTAGACATCTGTAGATGGGAAAGAAATATTTGTGCCATTTCTTGTATCCACAATATCAATAGTTACATTCTGCCAGTGTAGGATCTGGAGGATTTGCTTCTCCCCCCTGAAATACACTTTTTAAATGATACAATTGTGATTAATCTGTGTTTATTTGGGAACATGGGATGCTGAAAACATCAGTACTACAAGTTGACACAAACTTTTGTAAGTAGGCTCCTGGTTGAAATAAGACTAAGAATAACAAATATCTTACTAATCCCAAAGGAAATGTGACTGTCACAACAACACCTTCCTGTGCATGTTAACAAACACAAACATTCAATTTAAGGATTCAAGGATTTTATTTGTCACATACATAGATATACTTTGTAAAACATGTAGTGAAAAGGCATTTAGCTGCTCAACTTTGCTGTGCAGTGGTGTCCTAAGGGGACAAAGAAAGATTAGGAAAAATTTGAATAAATAGACATATAGGTAAAATAAGTTTAAAGGTGCTCTAAGCGATGTTGGGCAACGCCACTTCTGTTGACGTTCAAACAAAACAGAGCTAGCTCGCTACTCCCTCCCCCTCCCTCCCGTGCAACTGAAACTCTCCTAAATGCGCATCTCGCTGGTTATTGGTTGGAACACTTGTGTGAGTGTGCGGCACTTCTCTCCTTTTACAAAAAAATGTTTTAGCCTAAAAAAAGTGAGAATTTGTTTATAGCACCTTTAATAAAGTAAAAAAATAACATTGATGATACCAATAATATAGTAATGTCACACCAGTCATCAGCCACTTCACTGCTGTTTATACTTCTCCGATGGCTAACCGTTATTAACCGGATATTTTAGTATTCTGCTGGCATATACCTGGCCTGTTTATGGCATTGGCTGGAGAAGCCAAAATAGTACCAACATCATAGGCCTATCCTTTTGGCTGAACTATGGCTTTCTGTCCCCCATTCAGTTTTACTGGAAGCAACTGAGGCTGTTTGCTTGACTGTCAATTTGTTTTTCTTTTCCAAACATGGGTAAAATACATCAACAAAAGTAAAATAAAAAAAACAGTAAGTTAGTATAAATGTCAAATAGCCTAAACGTTCTTTACATTTTTGAGTCAAGTCAAATCTGAAAGTGAATCATGTCTACTGCCACAGAGAGGGCCTCAAAGGTTTGTATGGGTATTCCCAGGCTATATTAAAGGCTCTGTCAGTTGAACAATTTGGAGTTGTGATTTCAATCTGATCATTAGAGACAGTTTCATTCTTCTTTCATCCTCTGGGCATACGAATAGGATGTGTAAATAAGTCAGAAGTCAATATAGATTGGCTGTCACAAAAAGGGTGATAAAATATCACGGCGTACAAAGACCTGGGAAGAATCAAAAAGATGTTAGAAGGGATTGCCTGGTATTGTTTTATTATGACAATAATGTCAGCGTTCATTGTTCAGCTCTTTCTTTTTATTTATTCTTTTAACTAGGCTACCCCATTAAGGGTTGTAAGAGACGAGTCTATGGCGCATAACTGGTTACCTGCCATGCATAGGCTACAGTATGTATAGGCTATCCCGTCTATAATAACCAATGAAAGGGAACGATGCACAAGGCCCTCCAAGTCATCCAATGGAAGCGACCATTCTACACATGCTACTCAAAAGTGGGAAGGGCAGGGGATAGTACTCCTAACCTCCTTGAATCCCTGCGTTGTGGGTAGAATACACGCTGTACTTAAAAAATACTACAACACATTTTGTTACAGACAAGTGTCTTTTTTTTTTACAAGTATGGGGAATAATAATAGTCATTCCTCTTTTGAGTCAGACGATCATGGAGGCGTTACGTTTGTGAAGGGCATTCGGGTGAGTGCACGAGTATGAGAAGGCTGAAAGTTTAATTGCATAACAAACATAGCTCTGTACCTTATGGCTAATACTGACCGAGACATTAAGTTAAGCTCCACATAGGCAATCTTGCATATGTATTGATCAGAAAACTGTAACTTAACATTTGGAAAGTAGGCTAGTCTAACGATGATGGATGTAACCGCGCGCGTAAATAGCTTACATTGCCAATATGTGTGGCGATGAAACAGTCGCCAGACATAGATTTGTTGTCTGTACGTACTAGGCCTATATTTAGTCTTAATCTATGTATGCAAAAGATCCAATGTGCATTCAGAGAGAACTGGAAAGTATTTTATTCTATAATGATGAACTCATGAAATAAAAAATAGCTTAGGTCATGTAGTTTAGGCTATTTAAAAACGGGTTCCGAACAACTTTTAAATAAACGTATTTTTTTTTTTTTTTTATTAAACCTTTAATTTGGTTTACTAAAAGTCCACGTTTCACAAACAATTCCTTTCTTTTTGAAAAAAAAAAAAAAAAATCTATATTAAATTTCACATGCATGGTTAACTCTGTTTTGGTTGCATGGTTTTTATGAGGTTATCTATATTTTTGAGTTATGTTTTCTATTGCCGAACCAAAAACATCTTCAACAATCAAAAATTGAGAGTATGCTTAAGATTGCATCATTCTGGTGTCCTGTCATGCAGAAAAAGCCCTGCTTTAATATAAAATATTCCCTGGATGTTTGGTGTCTGAGGTTCTTTGTATGTTAAGCCTAAAATTCTGAAATGAAATAGAAGTTTAGGTTTAACTGACAGGCTCTGTGTTTCTTCATTGTTTGATGATAGCTTTCTGATAAAGTCATTGACCGAATGAGGGAGTCACCAAGAAAGGCCTGTCCACGGCCAGGTCAAAAAGCTGCCTCCACACCCCATGCTGTGCCTGCTTCTCCCCAACCCAGACTCACACCCATACCCACTGCTGAACGACTGGTCCCAGTTTTGCCTCAGTCTCCTCATTTTGTGAGCACTCTACTGCCTCCTCCACTTATCAAGCCAGTGCCAATCATTGAAACACTGCCAAGCCCTCCCCTCCAACATTCCTTTGAGGAAGTCAAAACACAGTCCCCGATACCACCTAAAGAGCAGCGGTCAATAACTCCCACAACTCCTGCAGAAGGCAAAGTGGAGCCTACACCATCAGTAAAAGAAGTTGTAGCCTCACCATCTTCACTTCCAGAATCAGTTGTCAGCTCTTCACCCACACCTGTAACTGAAGCCATTCCCTCACCTGTTCAGGCGACACGTAAAGTTGTTTCTACTGAACCTGTAGCCTTACCACCCTCTCCACCTGTTGATGTGCCAACCTCAACAACGCCTTCATTGGTTGTAACACCCATCCCTCCTCCTCCAGTTGAGCGTGTGGCTGAATTTCTACCTTCACCTGAGCCTAAAGTCATACAAATGCCTTCTGTTGAACCTACAATTGTGCCTGTGGAATCCGAACCTTTACCTACACCTCCTGTTGAACCTTTGAATGTACCCTCTCCTTCAACTGAGTATGTTAACGAATCTCTTCCTGCACCTGAGCCTAAAGTCATACAAATGCCTTTTGTTGAGCCTACAGTTGTACCTGTAGCTATGGAACCTGAACCTTTACCTACACCACCTGTTGAACCTTTGAATGTTTCTTCTCCTTCAGTTGAGCGTGTCACTGACTTTCTACCTACACCTGAGCCTGAAGTCATACAAATGCCTTCAGTTGAACCTACAGTTATACCTGTAGCTGTGAACCCTGAACCTTTATCTACACCTCCTGTTAATCTTTTGAACGTGCCCTCTCCCTCCGCTGAAGCTGAGACTCCGTCTACACGGCCATCCAAAGAGCCTATAGTCATACCACAACCTTCAGCTGATGAACTTGTAGTTGTACCCACACTTCCCACTATTGAGCCTGTAGCTGAACCCACTCTTGTTCCCGCTGGACCTGTCGCTGAACCTGTACCTCCAGTTCAGCCCCTAGATATACAAGTCCACCTTGTGGAACCAACAAACGTACCCGCACTTCCGGTTGAAGCTATTGCTGCACCTGAGCATTCTGAAGACTCTGTTATACCCGTATCCCACCCAGTTGAACCTGTAGTCACACACACGTGCCATCATGAACCTGTAGCTGTGTCTTCCCCGACTGAAACTACAGGCACGGCTGCTGAGGCCATTTTTTCACCAGTGCCTTCTGCTCCCACACCTCTACCTATTACAGAAGAAACTGAGGCAATTGCTATGCCCTCACCCTCTGTAGTGCCCTCAGTCCCGCTGCTTGCCCTGGAAGACCATGCAGATATGCTTCCAAACCCTTCAGCTGCCACTCCTCCTGCCAGTGGACTATTAGCCTTGCAAGCAGGATCAGATAGTCCACCTCCCCCACCTGAGAGGCCTGTGGACACCCATCCAATCCCCTCCCTCCTTGATACCATGAGCCCTCCCCCTCAGCTACCTCCTCCTAAAACACCTGTGGGTGAGTCTTACTGTGCATGAGAGTGACATAAAAGCATTTGAAAAGATAATAATTGGAATGCCCACCAAAAAGCTTCTGATAAACACCAAGATTTCATTGAATTCATTACAATTAACTGGTTAAAAATTTGTCCTGTAGCATTTTTCATTTTCATCAGACTGGAGTAAGGTATTTCACTCAAAATTTGGTGGTTCATTGTGAAATAATGGTAAAAGTTGTGATCCAACTTTACTGCTGTAGTTTTCTCATAATCAGACACTGAAGTAGAGCAAGTAGTCGTAAAATTAAAATGTGCAACTGGATGGTGTAAACATGAAATAGAAATAGTATTGAAATAGAACTGGTATTGAATTTGAGTGATACATATAGTAGACATAATACTGAAATGCACAGTACAGTTACAATTACAGTTGGGCAGATAGTCTCATATATGGAAGGTATTGTGCATTTAATGACAAAAGCATGACATTTGTTTTTTTTTTATACACTTAGTGTTAGTTTTTGTTTTTAGATGTGGAGGCGCTTCAGATTTGACCTCTGGTACTAGATATTTGCTGAAAAATGTTAACTCCTTTGAGGAGTGAATTGAATATGCAGACTGAATTAGAAAAATTAGACAAATAGAAAAATTGTCTATGGTTTCCAAGATACAGGTGGTGGTTTAACTTACCCACTGGCTTAACATACCCCATTCTCCCCTATTTTGCAAAGACCTTAGGCAATCTTACTTTTTTGTTTTAGAAATTGTATAAAGACCAAATTTATTTGTTTCTTACTCTGTCTTTTTAGTTATCAAGTTAGGTAATCTCAACACAATAGGAATATTACAGCTATTTCTGCTATCCTAAAACTAAAATGAATTCCCTCCATCTTGCTCTCTTCCTCCTCTCACTTACTCTGTTAAATAATGCAGTGTTGGCCCTGGCCATGGCGTGACTGGCTGGGGCACCTGCACCGTACACCGGTGACCTGGGTTCAATTCCCGCCCCCGTGGTCCTTTCCGGATCCCACATCAACTCTCTCTCCCACCCGCTTCCTGTCATTCTCCACTGTCCTGTCCCAGTGAAAATATACTTAAAAAAAATGCAGTGCTGAAAACAATGACCTCTCAAGGACACTAGAGGTCAGATGCAAAACCTTGGGATGTGTAGATTATATGGTGAAGGTGTCATGCTTAAGTCATAAAATGCACTATTATTTGCTCTATGCTCTATTACTAACATTGAAAGCTAAAAGAAAAAAAATCAAAAACAATAACAAGTAAGTACAAACAAACAATGTTTTATATTGCATGCCATGGTATAGCATAACTGAAAAATGTATGTTCTTTTTCATGTGAAGTCAATGAAGGTGAATTGAGAACACAAATCAAAGGTGAACTACAGAGACTACTGGAGCAGGAGATGAGCCAAGCACAATTAAGGATTCAGAAACAGTGAGAATCCTTTATTTTTTTTCGGGTTATTAAGGGTTATTCTCACTAGACCTCAGTGGATACAATTTGGGTAATAGTTCCTTCTGAAAGGTTTCTGACTAGATTGTGTAAGCTAGTTTCTGCTAATGCTGCTTAAACTGTAGCTCTTCATCCTGGTCTCTGTGTGTTTAGATTAGAAGAGGAGAAACTCCGAGCCAGGGCCCTCGCTCAGGTGGCTGCTCAGGCCCAGATCCAGGAGCAGGTAAAGAAGGTGTTGGATGAGGAGAGGGCTGCCCACCAGAAGTCCTTAAAAGAGACCATCATGAAGGAGCGCATGAACACTGAGGATGAGCGCCTTATTGCCCAGTATTATGTAAGGCATCTTCTTGTTCCTTTGACCACTTGCAAATATATTGGATTGCACTTAACATTCTTTTACCCCTCTGGGGCCTATTTTGAAATATGTGGTCTGAAGCATATTGTTCAAGCGCATTTAGGGTATGTCCAAGTCCAGGTTGGCTAATTTGATGGCAGAATAACTGATCAGATGCCAGGCGTATGGTTCAATCGAGTTGTACTTACAAAACGTAATGAATCATGGGTGTGTTTTGGGCATAACATCAAATAAACCAATGAGAGCACCTTCTCCAATTTTCTTTATAAGCCAGAGGCACTTTAACATGACATGTTGCTGTTGTGATCTCATAAGTCACTTAGATGAATCTTTGGCTGAGATGCTATTTATTCACTTAGCTATAACTCAAATACTAAGTACCAATGTCAAGATGGCACAGGTTTTTAAACCCTGGCTGGCACAAACAGTGGGCAAAGGTGGCTCTGTCCGGAAGCATCAGAAAACAACGCATTTTTGAGCATAGATCCGAATGCCTTTTCTTGTGGTCCAAGTCCTGCCCTATGCCTTTACATCTTGGATGTGTTTTGATGAGCTTTTCCGTTGTTTAGATATGGCTATATAATCACTTAAGGTATCCAAAGTGCCTATTACTCCATTGTACTTCATTCAGTTCTTTACGCTGAGTGCCTCCAACATGGCCATGCAGCTGGGTTACCGTCCAGAACTTGACGTCTGTGCAAACCCCTAATTCTGAATAAGTCAGCGACGCAGCCCACAAATAGGCTCCCAACGTCATGACGTAAATTTCTGCTGGTGGAATTCCCTATTTTGGCTGAATAATACAGCGTCTTCAGGGTCTTCCACCTGTATTTCACTTGTTCAGGCGTATGTCGATAGCCAGCTTCATTAAGTTTTTTTTTACAAATCATTTTAAAAACGTTGCTATTACGGCATTTTCTCCCGTCGATGAACTCCATGACATTTGCATGATTGCAAGACATAAGTTTGTCTCCTCGTCTTTCCAAAAGTGTGCGTGTTGTTTCGCCATGATTAGGAAAGTGTGTGAGAGACAATTGGTTAATTGTATCCTAATTCTGTGCAAATTGAGCATGCACAGGCCTTCAGGGAGCATATTCCATTTAAGGTGTTTTCATCATATTATGTGTATATCTATGGTTTTCATGACCCAATATTCCGTTTAAAACAGGCATATGCTAGGGTGTGCAAACTGTTTATTAGTAAACCGAATATGGCCTTTTTAGGTTTATTTCAGTCAGAATAGGGTGTTTACAAGACACACACATATTCGGATTATTCCCAATAAACTGATTTAAAACCGTTTATTGGCTGCATGGAACCACGCTCAGTGAAAGGCTGGTTTATGGTTCTGTGTCTGACACTGTTCCCTCTACGCTGACAATTTTCAGTCACTGTCTCCTGTGTTTGCGTTGCTCTCCAGTGAAATGCTGGATGGAGTGCTGAACTCCATAGACTGCCATATTTAAATATAGATGTAAATTGTTTCTTACACTGAAATTATATATGTCTTAGCAAGATGTTAGGTGCATGCTTGGGGGAGTAAGTTACTTTGTTACTTATTGAACACCTGTATAGTGCTACAATATCCTGAACTGATAATCATGATCATTTTAATGCCCCATTTCGGCTCTTTATTTCATTACCTCTTTCCCTCTCTTTGTGTCTCAGTGGTTGGAGCGGAAGGTAAGAAAAGAAAGAAAAGATTTTTCAGCATGTTCTTTTGTTTTTGGAGTCTTCTCTGTGATATTATGTTGCCATAGAGTGTGTTCTGTAGACACTGACCAAAGCATGTTTTATGATGGCATAATTTGAAAGCCAGCAAACAGATGGCAAAAACCCTAAGTGTGTGCAGGTTTTGACCATGAAATTGTGGTGAACTGCTTGATTGACAGATTGCACATGTAAGATGGTGCTGTAATATAGTTTTTATGCAACCAATTTATGCAAGATGCTCTCTGTTCTGTGTGTGTGTTATCTTAAAGCTATTAAAATTGACTATTGTGAAAATAATAATTACAAAAGCATTACATAAATATAGCTGCAAGCAGCAATGTGGGGGCCAAGCAGTTGAGCAGGAGTTGTCATGGCAACCCAATGTTGCTACATTATACACACACCCAATTAACCCCCCGTCCCACACACACACATATACACGGATAAACCTCCTTTCCCACACACCCCAATAGCCCCCCACACATACACATACCTCAAACATCACCAAATTGATTGTGCGTCCTCAGGTTGTAGTCACGAGTCCACATACCAAGTTTGGTGTTGATACGAGAAAGTGTTGATAATTACATTACATTACATTACATTACATTTCATTTAGCAGACACTTCTTGACCAAAGTGACTTACATATGTCAGCTATATTACAAGGGATCACATTGTCCCCGGAGCAACTTGGGGTTAAGTGCCTTGCTCAAGGGCACAGCGGTGGAAGCCGGGAATTGAACCGACAACTTTCAGGCTACTGCACGCTAGCCCAGCTCCTTAACCACTACACTACCACTGCCCATTATAGCGCCCCTAGTGTCCCCCCCCACCACTGCTAATTATAGCGCCCCTAGTGTTCAAAGGTCACTAAATATATTGAGCGTCTTCAGGATGTGGCCCCGAGTCCATGTACCAAATTTGGCGTCGATACGAGAAAGTGTTGCAAATTATAGCACCCCTAGTGGTTAAAGGTTGCTAAAATTATTGTGTCTTTCTTAGATATCCTTCCATATACCTGTTTGGTTTCTCCCAAAAGGAATGCTTAAATATGAGCCCACTGAGTTATTGTGGTCAAAGGTCATTACATTTATTGAGCCTCATCCTTATTGGGTCCTGACCCCATGTACAGACTTTGGTTTTCTATGTCAAAGCTGCTGCTGAAATATGACTATACTTCCTGTGGATAAACTTTGGTCAAAATGCACCTTTGAACCATGTACTTTTGGTGTTGATAATGCAAAAGCCTTGCTTATTTCCTGTATGGCTCCAAAAAGGAATGCGTTTATGAGTCATTGTCTGACGATCATCTGCGTCAAGTTTCGTGAAAATCGGATAAACTTTGTGACCTTTGAAATCTTTTAGGTGTTTTTTAATTAAATCCAATATGGCGGAAAATCCAACGTGGCGGAAATTGATGTTATGGGCTGCGTTGAGTTCGGTCTCATCCAAGGATTCCAAGTATACCTCAATTTGTATGGTTGAAACTTTAAGCGCATAGATGTAATGCAAAATCTGACACATTGGGGGCGCTAGAGCACTAGACATGAAACTTAGTGAAATTAATCATATGACTATACCGAATCAATGTGCCAAATTTCCCAACTTTTCACTGTATGGTTCAACGGCAAATGATTGTTTTGTTATAATAATAAGAAGAAGAACACATAGAATCACTATGGTTTGCCTCGCAGCTTTTCTGCTTGGCCCCCAATTAGAACTGAATTGTAACTAGGTTGATGGACTAACCTTTCTTGATTACTGCTATGGACGAATCTAAATTCTATGCCAGTTCCCTTGCCTCCTCCCACTAACACCAGCTTTTGTATTTAATATGTGGCATGCTAGCTATAGATATGGGTGCGAGTTTGACAGCATATTTTGCCGACAGTGCATGCACAAAGTGGGCAGAGTCAGGCCAACGTTAATTAATAAAATATAGAAAGATAGAACATTGGTTGCAATGGTTTATTAAATTTCACTTCACTAGAGAGGTCTCGCCCATTTCAGAGTCCCCGCCTTGATGTAGCTCCCGCTGCCTGTATCGGCGCCAAACTCTGGCCCATAGAGAGAATATGTATTATGTCAATGTGCTCCCTCAAAAAGGTGCATTCAAATAGCACAGGAAGTATCTTGCACTACCGGCTTGATTGTTTATTGACTCAAAGCAATTCAAGCTGCATTGGTGAGCTAAGCCCTGTAATTATTCACTATTCCATAATGTCCTGTCTTTTTGATGATCCTCCTCAGGCTCAGAAGCTGGAGGAGAGAGATCAAGACCTGAAGAAACAAGATGTCCTTTATAGGGAGCAGATCAACAAGCTGGAAGAGAAGGCAAGGCTTTCGGTTTGATTTTTTTGAAGACTTTTGATCTTCCATAATGCCAGCTGTAAGCCATATCCTAGCATGCAAGTTATTACAGTGTAAATTGTATTGGTACCATGAGGAAGACTGGCTTCTATATAGCCTGTTTTGACTGCAAAAGCATTCTGTTCCAACAGGAAGTGAGGTTGTTGTTGTTATGGCATTTTTCAAACATGTAAGGAAATGGTTATGAAAGGAGTTGTTAATTAACAATGAGCAGGTGCTGCAGCTGTTTTTAATACAATGTTGTCCATCCATTCCATACAAGAAAAGGGAATTTTATGTGAGAATTTGTTTTTATGTTACTTACCTTTTTTCAGAGTACGCTATTTTACAAGGTCACTAGTGAGAACTTCCGCAAGGGGAAAGAGGATGCGCACAATCGCTTCAAGTGAGTTTGTTCTCTATAGACTCAGTCATTAGTCATTAGTACAATTGACGGAGGCATTCACCTCCAATTGATTTAAATAAAAAGTATTACTTGTCGCTTCTTGAATTTCCCCATGGGGATCAATAAAGTATCTATCTATCTATCTATCTATCTATCTATCCATCTATCCTGTCAGCAACTGTCATATGACTGTTTTTACATGTCTGGTCATTTTTCTCTTGTAGGAGAGTTCAGATTAAACCTGCTTGTTCTGAGCTGCAAGAACAGATAATGAAGTGTTATAAGGACAACCAAGGCCAGACCTTAGCCTGTTCCAATATCGCCTCACTCTACATTCAATGTGTGGACAAAGCCAAACAAGTATGAATCACAAGGCATGCAGGGCATGTGGTTGAATTGTTCTTGAGTTAGCTAACTGTTATCTACATAAATTATTCTTGCACACATTTGAGTGGGCAAGCAGTTTTGCTTATTTTGAAATAAAGCAAGTGTTTTTCCAGAGTATCTGTATGAATATTTAACAAATTACATTTCTTTTCCCACAGAAAGCGAAGACGAGTATTGGGGCGTAAACCTGATAAATCTCAGGATGGCAGCAGCATCCATATACAATCCAACATGTCCTAAAGTGAGATCAAGCCATAAGAGACCGTTTACAGTGTACTCTTTTTCTGAACAGGATCTCCAATACAAAGGTTTCAATGCTCTTAACAATCCACTGTGTAGTGACAAAACCTGTAGATTTGTGAAGGCCCTGTCGGGGACATAGGCCATGCAAGACAAGAACTGGAAACATTGTAGTTTGTTGACTCTTCATGTTCCACAAATGCATTGTTAATGTACACAGTATTGCACCACCAACCCAGAAGTTAACTACAGGATGTTCACACTGCTCATATGGCGGAGGACTGAATTATCAGAATTGCAATAATTGTACAATCACTTAACAAATTTGCAATCAACAAAATGCCAAGGGTTAGGTGGATGCATGCTGATTTTAAATCTTTATAATTTGAATTACAGTATGAATGTGAAGCCAAATAAAAGGGAAAATTCTTTAAAATTATCTAATTGTATTCAGTGAATTGAATTGGTCATCTCTCATCTGCATTTTATAAAGTGGACTTGTAGGACCACTCTCAGCCTTTTACAGTTACCAACTTACAGTTGTTTTCAGTCACTGCACACTATGATTTGGTACTCAGGATCTACCATAATAAAAGATATTTGATATGAGAGAATAAACGTTTCATTACAATATCAAAGGATAGACAGAACTACACTGCTGAACTAAAACAGGCACACACTGTTAATATTGAATTGGACTGCCTTGCTCAAACACATGCATGCATGCTGAAATCAACCTGAATGACTGATCAACGCCAGAAATGTAGATTCAGTCTCATAGGTGTATGTGGGAAGGTATATTAAAGGGGAACTCAAAGTATTCTTTGGGTACTCATGTGGAAAAGTTAATCTTCCTTAAATGTATAGAAGACAGCTGCATCAGGAAACAGATGATACAACTGGTGTTGTACCAGTATAATTAACCAGTATAACAAATACAAACAATCAAACTATAGTTACTTTGAATATTGCTGAGGCAGTGGTTTTATTTAAAATATTCATATACTGTACATTCAATTTGTAAAATGGAATAGTGACAGACTCCTTCATAGAGATAGAATGAGGACAGGAATGACTAAATGTAGAACTGCACCACTCTGAGCTAAAAACGCCCAAAATAAACTGAATCCAACTATGCTAAGCATGATGGATTTACTTGTGCTAGATATCTGTTATGACATTAAGCTTACTTAAAGTCCAGTAAACAGTCATGCATAAACCCTGACATGTCACTTGAAGCACCAGAAAAAAATACTTTCACAATTTATATCTTTCAGACAAGATATTACAAAACCAACAGTTATATCAACAGCATTTGTCTCCCACAACTGTCTTTGTAAATCAAAAAGCAGTGTTATTATTGATGTGCCAATATTTACAAAGTTGCCACAGAGGCTGAATTTAAGACAGTAATTCAGAATGATGGAAGCTGATACAGTGGGGAAAAATGCAACATTTAAACTGATAAACAGTGTTTTATATACAATATTAAAATAATCTGCAGACTTATGCATATAAAATGAATCAATCCAAATAATATACATATTCTGTATATACAATAACACATGTATTTACATAAGTTAATCTATAATAAATTTACCATTATATCTGTGCAAGTTTTACTCTATAGTAAAAAAATAATTTGTCACAATTTTAGTGATCAACTGCATCAATATCTTTGGGTTGCAGAATATCACTGCTCCATTTTGTCTTGTCAGTCTGACTGCATGCAGTTCAATCAAAGTCTAAAAAAATCTCACAATGCCACACGGTATAGACCCTTTCAACAATAAAAACAAAAACAATGCTTGAACGTTCTATTTGGTTCCCAATCTACTTCCTCTGCATTAAGATAACATATGGAATGTTAAAACGGAAGCCTTGTGGGGCCAACTATGATGCTGATAATGGAACTCTCTTGAAAGGGTCTATAGCGCAGCTACAATATCTTATTAATGGGGTCAATCATGTGAGCTGAAGTCATTCTGTCAAAAACAATTATCACTGGGCACATAATTTCTGTTGGCAAAATGGGATGGGCTGGTCCTGACTTTAAGTAGTGGGGAGCCTGCACTCCTTGATAAATTATACTGCAGGTGCAGCTATTTCGCACGACTGACGTTTCGGTCAGTCAGACCACTCATAAGAGTGATGAAGGTCTATGAGTGATGAAGGTCTGATAAAGATCTGACTGATCAAAACGTCAGCTCATCAATAAACCAACCCAACTCATAAAGTAAGCAGTGTTGCACTTTCCTTTTTTTGTTATTTTGAAGCTGGTCCTAGTTTGAACAGGACTTTGCCAGTGTTACAAGAGCCAAAATGTATCTTTTACTTCATCCATAGCTCCGCAACACGATTTAGGTTGTGATTAACAAACACTGAATACAGGAAACACTGACATACAATGACTTAAGTGTAAGTATATATACTCTTTTGACCCCGTGAGGGAAATTTGGTCTCTGCATTTATCCCAATCCGTGAATTAGTGAAACACACTGCAAACAGTGAACACACAGTGAGGTGAAGCACACACTAATCCCGGCGCAGTGAGCTGCCTGCAACAACAGCGGTGCTCGGGGAACTTGGCCATTTTACAAGAAGTAAGGATCATTGTTATTGTTTTGTGTGTTTTCAATATTTCATTGTTCACACCGTTAACCTAGTAGTGGGAACATTTTTAAGTAGCTGAAAAGGTGCAGTTGTTGCCACAGTATTAAAGCTAGAGATGCAGTTGTACAACAGATTTGTGCATGAATGTTACAAAATCTTTTGGAATGAGCAAAATCCAGCAAAACAAGTTTCTCCTTTAAAGATGGTCTGAGGATACGGCTATACATCCACATGCAGAATGTAAATACAATTGAACAGACTCATGGATTTAATGTATGCCTAGTTGGTTCATCTCACTTATAATTTAAACGTTTGCAAGTAACTTTCATTCTCTCAATATCCTGTCACAAAAAACAGAAAAGATAACAGTAGACCTGATGCAGGCAACAGCCATGACACTAGAGACCAAAAACTGCATATGGCTGACAATTTACTTAGGAGATGGGAACATTCATGGAGGACCTGCGCGTGTCAGCTGTCGCAAATGTCTGCTGTAGGTGGAGGCATGTAGCAGAGGTAGCTGATGATGCGGTTTGGCAGGTCCAGTTGAGCTGCCACCTGCAGCGCTCTCCTGCCCAGCACCATTCTGAGGGCCAGCCGGGACAGCTGCTGCAGGCTCAGAGGGGTTCCTGGGCAACAACAACATAATGGCAGTAAAGATTTAAACAACACAATTATATCCCTGTTCAGAAATATTATGGCAGTAAAGATTTTTAAAAAAAAACAACAAAAAAAAAAACATCTGGTCAAGGGTCAAATTGTAAGACTGATTTGTTGGTGTGTGAATGCAGTTAAGTGTGCGCACAATAAATTAAAGCATTGTTTTCTAGATGAAAATGTGAAAAAAAAATAATTTTTTCTTCCGAGAATATCATGATGTTTGTTTATGTTTTATATTTTACATTATTATCTGAAGCTTTTGTCCAAAACAAGGTACATTATATTTTAACCAAGGACCAAACCAAACAAACCAGAGAGGTAGCTCACCCCTCCCTTCAATATTCCCAGAGAAACAGGGTTTCGTTTCTGCTTGGGGGGCAGGCTGCCCCAACTTTCTTTTCCAGTTGTCGGCGCCTGGGCTGCCTACAGAGACCTTTTTTACAGTGTACTCACAGAAAGGGCAGCAAGTGAATCATAAGGAGATGATTGCTAAATGTGACAAAAAAAAAAAAAAAAAAAAATGTATGGACTTGAAATTGCATACGATTGTTGACTGCACCTTCATATTATGTGTTCTAGAATCAGGAATCGAGTGTCATCCGTGTAATTTGAGAACAACTAAACCTTGTTTGCATGGAAGAAGTCAGATCTTTCACTGCAACTCATAAAAAAATGGGAACGAAAAGGAGCATGTTCCATTTATATTTTTGTCTACAACCCTAGTCAAATCTACAAATAATAAAAACACAGAACATTGTAAAAAATGATGTTTAATTTATTAATCCTCATATTCAGTCACAGTTCCACAAAAACAACCTATTAATGGCTGTTTGTCGCTTGTCTCAGTAGCGTATTAGTATTAGTGTATAAGTATTAGTGTATAAGAAGTGTTTTCAGTTTGAGTAAAGGGTGAGACTTACCTTCATAAAATCCCAGGGATAGTGCCGATGGGGACCCAGGAGTAGTGTATTGTAGGGGTGTCTTCCCAAGATTGTCTCTGGCAAACACATTTGCTCCAAACTCCACCAACAGCTCTATGAGATCCACATTCTCCAGTTTTGCAGCATGGTGGAGTGCAGTCTCATGTAGTTTAGCAGCATTCACATTCGCCCCTTTGGGAAAAGAGGAAGATGTGACACCACATAGAGTGTGGAAGTGTCCATTTTATATGCAGTGCATTAGCATTTTTGCATGTTCCGGTGCCAATCCCTATGTGACAATGAATAGGGTTTCATGAAATCCTCAAAATGATGTCCCTGGTAGTTAATTAACTGCCTGAGACACCCCACATTCCATTATTTTTTCAATAAAATGCATATATGTTGTCTCTGACTGTTGCTATGCCTCTGCTACCAGCAAAAAAACAGGGAACTACAAAGCATGTCACTTGGCTAATGCATTAGTAGGTGAGCAGGAGCTAAGCAGAGTTAGTTTTACCCAATGAGGAATGAGGATCTCACATATTCTCACAACAACTTACAAAATACATTGTAGTCATTGACAACTGTCAGTAGTATAACTGAAAACAGATAAAATGTACATATAATAATATTTTTAGGAACCTTCCTCTGACAATGAAGCGAACACAATAGTTAAAAAAATCCCAAACCTGCATTCAGCAGTACTTTTGCACAGTCTTTGTGCTGCCTTGCACATGCCACATGCAAAGGGGTCCCATAATGGCAGTCATGAGCTTCCATTGATGCCCCTTCGGAGATCATGAGCTTCACGCATTCAGAATTGCCTGGTGTATAGATATGCAATGTTAAGACTTTCAAGGCTATAGTTTAAAACCAAAATAATATTGTACAGTGAGTGTGATTAGTTTATATCTTTTTATTCACTGTAACTAGTTAAGTGCAGCACTTTGAAAGTGTACTTGTGTCATTTTGCACATTTAAGCCACATGTGGGAAAGACAGGTGTGGTTAGGCCCATCTCCCCTTCACATAACCATTTTCAATTCAACTTCATTTGGATGTTATGATGTTACAAAACTATACCTTAAATTCTGTTCACACCCACATAATGTCTCTTTCATAGAACACATTGCCAAAGGCTTGAGCTAGGCTCATTTAACAGCCTGGAGTTCCATTCACATGTCATTTTATTTGTTCTGTCATATCACTGGCTAGCACAAGACTGGCTGGTGATGCGTGTGCAGAGTGTATCTTTACAAGTATGACACACTACCTCCCATGCAGGCCTCATGCAAGGGAGAGAAGGTGAAGCGAGGAGGGTTAACCATGGCTCCATGCTCCAGCAGCAGTTTTACACACTCCAGACTCCCAGCAGCACAGGCATCACAAAGGGGGGTGCTGCCATCAATGTTCCTTGCGTCAACCTGTAGGCAAAAACACAAGTGTCAGACGCTAAAAGAGTGGAGCAGATTTACTCCGTTGATTATACTCTGTAATTTTTGTTTCAACATCACCATTCATCACAACTACTGTGTACATTGGTCATTCCAGTCCTTAAAAAATGTCCTTTCTAAAAGACTGTAGTGTAGAGGTGTACAGACATATATAACAATTCTACAGGTGCTGGATACTAGTAACAAGTAAAAAAACACTGCCTCTAAGACACCTGACGAAGACCTGAGTGGCCGAAACCATAGATATTAGAAAGCTAGATACCACATTGGGCTCCAGAACGTACGTAAATAGCAACGCCATCTTGGTGGGGGCAGCGATCACTGGAGGTCAATGGAGGAGCATGTGACTGACTGGAAATCAGACAGGTGTCTGTGATTACCTGCAAATGTTGCCCATAGACAAAATAAAGGTGCTGCCCCCACCAATATGGTGGCCACGTTTAAAATGCCACCTAATACAACTCGACAGTCAATGTGGTGTCTAGCTTTCTAATATCTATAGTCGTAACGTTGTGTAACCTACCATTAAACTGGGAGCTTTAGAAGCAGTGTGGATATCTTTTCTTTTTTACTCTTTCTAAAAGACTACCTTTTTCCAGCTCTCTCAGCCTTAGAAACACTTTACTTTTGACAGCTGAGGACTGATATTCATGTGAAAGAGTTCTGTTTCTGTTACTCAGATGTATATTTATCACCATAAGTGAATCTGTTGTCTTACATGTGCCCCAGCATCCAGCAATAGACGGACACACTGGCTGTGGCCTTGAATGCAGGCTTCATGTAGAGGGGTGATGGAGTCCATTACCACAATATTTACAGATGCACCACCTTGGATCAGCTGCTGCAACTGTCTGACTTGACCCTGTGCTGCTGCTTCGTGCACAGCTGATCGATCAGTCCAAAATCCCAATCCATGCGCTGCAAACACATTGCAATAGGTTGAGCAGCAGTTGTTTTAGGTACCAGTTCTTCACATTACTTTCAGCTGTCAGCCTGCTTTTGAAACTTTCCTGCAACTTCAATTGCTTGATACTGCAGCTACACTCATCAGTCCAGAACCAAACAAAGCAGATGCAAAACTGCAACTCTATTTTATTGCAACTCTATTCGATATCAACCGTATGTTGCTTATAGAGGCCTGTTAGATGAGCTAACAAGGTTACGTAGTCTGGTCAGATTATCCAGCAAAAAACATGTGGGACTGTTTTTGTGGAATTATATTCTACTTGAAGCAACTTTGCCATTTTACTATCTAAAATAGACTAACGTTGTGAATGTACTGAACGCTCAGTATCGAATAAGTTGCACGCACAAATTCTAACCTAACGTCCTCAAAAGTTAGAGATTTTCTGTACTCTGCGTTGGCTGACTGGCTAACGTAATGCCAAAGCGTCATGCAGTTCACCGTCCAACAAGGATAACCCGTTATTTAAAACCGTCTACAGTAGGCTTAAGCTAGTTAGCAGCTGAACGTTTGAACTTGATAACACGGCCAATACATGTATACTAGAACAGCTATCATTAAATGACTACCTTGTGTACAGTGATATGGTTTACTGTCAAGTTTGAATGCTAGCAAACTATTTGAGAGTTGTCATTCGCTCTGACACCTTGATTAGAAACGACACTAGCTAGCTAGCCAGCCAGACAACTTATGTTAGCCATTGATCGATTGAAGGAGACTTAACTTACCAATTTCGCTGAAAAGCGATGGTCTGGAGCGTGTAATTTCCATATAGCTACGTTCGCACTAATACGAATGCCATGAGGAAATAGTTGAGAGGATGCAGGACATATTTCTTTGACACCACCACGACGACGACTGCACTGAGCCTGCTAACAACAACACTGCAAATGCTAGTAGGCTTATGGGACATGTAGTTGAAGTATCGAAGCTCCATAGGCAGGCCTACACTAGCCTAGAAATCTAGACGCACCCTAGCGGCAGCAAATTTGCTGCCAGCGCTATCTAGCAACTCTCCGTTGGCTTGTGAGCTCAAAAAATTAAATTTCTATCAGGCCAATCAAATCGTGTATAGAGTCGTTAGGCGAGCTTAACATAATGATTGATGGCAGAGTTGCAACGGTTTGGCTTGAATTCCCTGCTACTTGAAAACAAATAAGATGGATGTTGCTGCTGGCGAACAGTGTGACACGAGTTAAAGGAACCGTATGTAGGATTTTGGCCAAAACTGGTTTATTAAAATTGTAAACGCTTGTGGTAACTAGAGCAGAGCTGGCAAACCCAGATGCGCACTACTGACTTTGTCTAGATAGGTGGAAGGTGCAGAAGGAAAACACAAATTGTAAACATCAACATGATTATCCAACTTCACTTTTAAATGACGATATCCTGAGGACTACTGTTGTCAGTGATATAAGTATTTGAAATTAGCCCTAGACCCCATTTTACATTTTGAATTACATTTCTTACATGGGTTCCTTTAAAGCTTTTATTAAGTTGGCAAACGTTTGAACTAGCCAACTAGTTCTGGAGATTGCAACTTTAGTCACTGAAATTACGACCCTTTTTAATGTGGGTCTGGCTTGTTTTTTAGTCACTGGCATGCGGCAAACAAGCGGCAAACAAAACAAAACTAACGGGCTTCGCGCATAAATGCAGGCCAGGCTGCAGTGTCATTGTCGGCGAAATCACTGAAGTCACTGGCAGAAAAATAAATAATCAAATAAACGCTTTCTGTGGTGATTCTGCATTAAGTGTGCATTCATCGAATGTGTCTCACTTACCAGCTTACGCGTTGTTGCTTGTTGTTTCTGGCAGTTTCCCTATTGGCTGATAACGATTTATTTTAAAAATGTATCAAAAGTTAGCCCTCCCCCGTGGGGAGTAGTAGGCTACGGAAGACATGACCTGTCAAGACATGAGATTGAGAGATTCTGTTCTCGGTAGTGTAGCCAGAAATGTTCAAAAGTGTGGCCATACAAACATTAATCATAGGCATGTTATATTTATGACATATAAAGTGGAATTTATTGAAGGCATTTGATCACAGCTGACAAAACAAGCATGAATGTAGCTTCGGTGCGTCACATGAAACACAATTGAGACAATAGATTAAACATTTGGACAACTCCAAAGCCGTATCAAAGATCCTTAATATACATTCATAGGCTACATTCATGACATGAAAAGTGGAACTTATTGTAGCCTACAAAAATGACACAATATGCTGTCGGCTAAACATTTTAAACTTGCGCAAAACTGCATGAACCCAGCATCGGTGCGTTGCATAAATTAAAACACAAATTGAAGCAGCAGCTTGACCATCGGACAATCCTACTGCAAAGCCATTTCATAGGCATGCAGCGTTTATGACATAAAAAGTGGAATATGAACGCATTTCATCACACCTGACAATTACGGAGCTGCCGGCTGTAGCCTACGCGATTTTACTGATTCTTGAACTAGGCTATCAGCGCAGTGTTGACTTGTGCGTCTTTTTTAGATGGTGAACGTAAACGAAGGAAAGCCTAATTGGACAGGCAAGACTGACAAGTAGACAGGCCTGGCCGTGGCTACGTAGCCTATGCTTGGTAGGCAAAACTAGTGGGAAAATGTCTGTAAACAAATTTGGTAGCCATAAAAGAGAACATAAACAGAGGATAGAAAATACAAAAAAAGGAGGGAGAGAACGCAAAGAATGTAGGCCTATGGTTCTTGGCTTCACATTCGGGCAACAGACGAGTTCGAGGACAATGATGACATTAATACAGTAGCCCGCTGCGGCATGGTCGCTTGCAATTGTGTGGTTCATCTATATTATTTTAACTAATTGATCTGAATTGGTTGATGTTTCTCCTGGTAGCCTGTGCTCGCCTGTGCTGTGCGTATACCTAGGCCATAATGGCTGGCGGTCGTAGGTGTGTTGCTCCCCGGCACAGAATAACGAGAACCGGTGTTACCAGATATACGGTTTCTGAGATTCTGGGTTTCCATGGGTGGAGTCAGGTGGAGTTTAGCGTGAATATTTATAAACGGAGGATGTCGTGCGCGCGTGCCTAGAGAGCATTCATGAAGCGTGACTCAAATGGAACTGAAAATGTTGGTAAAGAAGCTAGAAAACTACAGCAATTTGTTTTTGAATGTTGATATGGGTTATTGTGGAAAAACGTGACAATTTCGACGACCACTGGTGGTCGAGTAAGTGTACGCGATTATGCAATTTGGCGTAGGCTATATGTTTTGATCTTGTGTAGCCTAGACAGGCAGGCTACAGCCTATCAAATTGTCATTAGGACTTTCATTTAGCCCTGTTTAAATGGGCTATTTAGCACTTAACGTTGTAATGTCAGTGGGACATTATAGTAGATGTCTTTTAAGTGTCAGTACATCATCTGTTTACTTTTTTTGTGTGTGATGTCCAATGAGTTTCGAGGTTTGGTCATGCATGCTTGCCTACACAAACATGTTAGCCTAGTTTGACAAATTTACTTGTGCTGCATTACAATGCTCAGCTACCTCTGTTGCCAAAACAGATCATTAAGGCATGCTTTATTGGACATTCTGATATCTTGGAGTCTTGTGAAATAATAAAACTTGTTTTATACAATCATGTTGTTATTTATTAGGGAAGCAGGACATCAATATGGGCCATGCACTTACAGTAGCCTATATTGGTTATGTTTATCCATAAAGGTCATAACTACATTAAGTCAATATGCTTTGTATTACCTTACAAATACTGTCTAGCTTTACATGGATAATGCCTACTTACATAAGTCCTTCAGATACACAAGATGAATGGGTTAATGTTATTAATGTGGGGTATGGTCATATAGAATCTGTTTATTCAAAAGGTAATGGTTACAAATGCAATTAAGTAGTACTTAGTAGAACCTATGTGCTCAATGAGGATGATTGGGGGACATAAAGTTCATCAGATTGAGGGGAATGACTACATATGAACCCCTGAAGAGTTTTTACCTTAAAATAACGTTTCCAAAATCATTTTGAAAGCCCATACACTCTTAATAGAGTTAATGGCATTTTGAGCAGGTCTTATCGCTTTGAAAGTTTAGGTAGGAACAGTTAGGTCCTTCAGGTAGGAACAGAGAAACAGACAACAGAATTATGTTTATGTTCATTATAATATGAATTTTTGCTTTCTTATTGTAGTGTATCATCAAGTTACTTAGTTGCCTGCTGTGATGAAAATATGTTCACCAGCACTCACCAAAACACACCACTCCACTCATGTATTTGATGCCAGACAGGCTCATATCATGCTGTTCTATATGTATATGCCTATGAATTTACATTTTCGACCAAATCTGCTGTTATGTTCTATTCCCTAAGAATATTAGGCTAACTTGGCCAGACTCCCTCTTACAATGTAAAATTAAAATTGAAAAGAATAAACTGCTGTACAATAGATAGACAGGGCACCCCATTTCTGCCCTTTCAAGGCTGATTACCCAAACTTTATTTTGTATATCCTTATCCTTGCACACAACACTCTGTGGGTATTTTGGTATGATAATATTGTTTAACTTTGAGTGATGTCAAGCCAATGCTTTTTGTCTTGAAGATAAAATGTGATTGCTGCCAGGGCTGGTAGGCCTACCACTGAATGTGTAAACTGGCCTGACACTGAAGGACAGTTTATTTGCCCTGACTGTAAATAACTAATACAATAAATTGTTTTTACAACTTTTTGTGTGTTTAGTTATGTGTAGTAAATCCTATAGATTATGTCTCAGAATAACATATCACATGTGCATGAGGGCAATGACAGGATACCATTTGTTCAGAGTTAGGACATGCACAGGCAACATGGGCTATTTCTTGCACAGACATTTGTGTTGTAGGCTATACAGTGGGTCAATCTGATGTAGGCTATGTTGCTGCCTGGGCTAACATCAGAGGCTAGGCTACAATCAAAACGATAAAAACATAATAGCCTAGCTAGGCTAGGACTACCATCAAGGCCTACTGTGCAAAAAAATCGCCAATATCCTTAATGGTAAGCGACCCACTAAATCTGACACAACGTTTTGTTTGACTGGCTGCGACACAAGATAACAACATTGACGTAAATTGCATCTATACTTTCGAACCGCGACATAGTCATACTTTCCATTAATAACACATGACAACATCCAAAAACGTGTTACAACGCCGTGGTCTTCTACTTTCTTTGATAACATTTTCAGTTCCATTTCATTCACGCTTCAGCAATGGGCGTCTAGGCACTCGCGCACGACATCCCCCGTTCATAAATATTCACGCTAAAATCCGCCCTGGAAACTCAGAATCTCAGAAACCGTATATCCGGTAACACCGGCCCTGTCTAAAATCAAAAGACTATCACTGTGCGTGTGTGGTATCGTTAACTTCTGGTCTTGACTCACTGCAGAATGCAGCGGCTTGTTCACTGCACTGGAGAATACAGCTAAACAAGTTAAAGAAAGGGAAACGAAACTTCATATTTTTAAAGCCTCTAAAATCAAATTGACTATTGAAATAGAGGTTTAGGATGGAGTGATGTGTAGGAGCGATGGCGCCCCCCCCCGGGCTTTTTTCACAAATCGCACCCTGACTGGTTTGGCTTGTCAGTCAGTGTGGAACGCAACCTCAGACCAACGCAGATGCAAAAATAAGGAACTGCAACCTAATTAAGTGTGCTTGCTGCAAAGCAGCACACTAATTGTTCTTCTTAAGTTTTATTATTATTTTTCCCGTCTCCCTAATTTTTTGTCAGCCCTAGCCGCCTAGGCCCTTTGAGACAGAGACACCGTTCCAACTTTAAAACGTCCGGTCAGTACCGGTGTAAGTTGGTCGCGAAGATGGCGTCAGGTGGGCGTGCCGTTCGTCCGCCATATTGGATTGAACAGAAAGCCAAGAAACTAAATTTTCCCAGGTCACAAATTTGGTCCATAGCGCCCGCATAGGCAAACTTGGCAAACTACCCGCGTACATTATCCTTGGACCAAGCCTCACAAATGTTAGCGGAAGGATTTTTGATTTTCGGCGTTTGCCCAAGTCACAGCCAAACGAAATGCAAGGCGGCAAAGCTCGGCAAACAGGAAGTCTGTAAACCCATATCTCAGGAACACTGTCACATATCGATACCAAATTTTGTATATGAACTGGGGACTCCAGTGTGAGCGTGCATAGGCAAAAAAAAAAATTATTGAAATATTCCAAAAGTTTCTGTTATTAGAATGCTAAGCAGCCTTCAGGAGAAGCATGCTAAGCTGATATTAAATATCATTAATTTCTTTGTGTGGCTAGCTATAGGGAGGAGGAGATGTAGTGCTATGTTGCTAATTGGGATTTATGTTGTTTAGCGTAATGCCATGGTCATATGATATGAGATGCTTGCACTCGTAACCGTCCGCGATGTAACTTTAGGACTGCTATTTTTTTTTTTTTTACTAACAGTAATTCACGAAGCACTTTAGCCCTAAAAGTAGCACCTACGCCTGTGACGGGTTTAAAAGAAGTGGCAAGGACTCCTAACGCGATGTTTTGAAATGCGTCTACTATTGTCTACAGGAGCTTCCAATCGCGAGGGAACTTGCATTGTAGGCATAACTAAGGGATGCAATAACACCACCAACAACCAAAACTAGCCTACTCATTGTCAACATGTACATGAAATGTAACGTTTCATGTGGATCAAATTAAAATGTTTTCTTTGCAAACGTAAGCATAGGCATATGGTGACAGATTAATTTATTAATGCTGCTGTGTGAATCACGGTAAGCGCGAATGAAGTGGCCACTTCTTAATGGGACCCACTGTATGGAAGTGGGATAAGTAAAATAGAGATGTTTTAAATAAGATAAGGTTAATCAGAATTCTACGATATGCCCGCTTGACAACGGCAGAGATAGAACTGGCCTTTGGCCATAGCAACCATCCATTTAGAACGACTGGCCTTCATAGCAACCAAAGATCTGAGCTGTGTTGCAATGTGAGGCAAAGTATAGAAAGGTGATGAAACATACAGAGACAGGTCAAGAAATATAGTGCAATGTAGACAGTAGTATACAGTTGATTTACAGACGGTGGTTTAGAGTAATATGAAGTATTCCTTTATTCTGAGATAGGCTACATCAATAGGCTCTCAAAACAACCCCAGGCTCACAAAACAATCCCAAACACGGTCTTTATAGAGCAAATCCATATAGATTATTTGTCAAATAAACCAGTAAAACATAATTTGTGGGATGGAATATATAACATTCACACTCATAGCTCATATTTTTTTTTTAAATAAATCAGTGAAAAAGTATCCTGACAAACAAGTAGCTTTTAATGCCTTGGTCATATTTCATAATTTCAATTCCTCTGTAGGTTACCTGATAGCCCAGTTTGAGAGGCACAAGACACGTGACATTATTTATTTTTGCAGCCAATCACTGCTGTCATACATTTCACTAGTGTAGCCTACTTGAAATAATGGTGAGATTCACAAGTAAGGAAGGTGCAAATATTATGTAATTTATCATGGGAAATTATTGGAAATGTTATTTCTTGTTTATTCTAATTGCAAACCACACACATCCATTCGGAAGCACACGTAGACATTTAATACTGGAAGACTGTCATTTCGTTTATTTGATGTTGCTTAGCAACGGGGACAGACTTCAGAGCAAAGATTCTAGAACAGAGCTTCAGAGAGACACGCTTTGAGTTAAGTGGCCAAGTACCTAAAATATCGGTTTCCATGTGTAGGCTATGTGCTGGATGGTGTGCTTCCTTTATGAAAGTAAGTGTTTTATACAGTTAACATTACAGACACAATGAGTCATGTTGTAGTGGTCCACATAAATGTGCCCCTTCTGTTATTAGAATGCTAAGCAGAGATTTTAACATCATTCATTTCTTGTGTGGCTAGAAGCTAGCTAGCTAGGTCATAGGGAGGAGATGTTGCTGTAACGCTATGAGATTTATGTTGCTTAGCGTAATGCCATGGTCATTTGATATGAGATGCTTGTACTCATAACCGTCACTAGTAACTTTAGGACTCCTATTTTTTTTTTACTAAGAGTAATTCAGGAAGCATTTTAGCCCTAAAAGTAGCGCCTGAGTCTGTGACAACTTAGCGAGGGACTCCTAAATAAGACCGATTCACAAACAATGTTTTGTGGTGGCATTTCACGTCACATGTTTTGAAATCGTCTAACAATCACAAGGGAGCAATTTTGCATTGTAGGCATAACTAAGGGATGCAGTAACACCACCAACAACAACCAAAACTAGCCTACTCATTGTTTACATGTACATTAAATGTAACGTTTCATTGTGAATCAAATTAAAAGATTATCCTCTTTGCAAACGTTGGCATAGGCATATGGTGACAGATTAATTTAATAATGTTGCTGCGTGAATCACGGTAAGCCTTGAATGAAGTGGCCACTTCTTAATAGGAGTCACTGTATGGAAGTAGGCTAAGTAAAATAGAGATGTTTAAAATAGGATAAAGTTAGGATATGTCCGCTTGACAACGAGAGATAACTGGCCTTTGGCCATAGTAACCATCCATTTAGAACGACTGGCCTTCATAGCAACCAAGGATCTTAGCTGTGATTCATGTAGCTACAGTATACATACAATGTGATGCAAAGTATAGAAAGGTGATGAAATATACAGAGACAGGTCAAGAAATATGGTGCAATGTAGACAGTAGTATACAGTTGATTTACAGAAGGTGGTTTAGAGTAATATGAATTAAATATAAATATGTGCAGTGTATTAGCAGTTATCTCATACAATAAGTAGAATAATGTATGTAGATGTAGCAGTAACATTATAATAGTAGAAATAATAATATAGATATATGCAGTGTATTAACAGAATATAATAAAACAGAATAAATATGGATATTCAATATGACAAATTTATAACAGATATGTACATAACATACAGCTATGTGCAGTGTGGAAACAGTGTCATTGTAGTACAGAAACAACATTATAAGAGTAGTAAGAATACGCTTATGTGCAGGATGAATAGTATAAAGATCAGTAGAATAACTATGTAGAAATGTAATTACAGTAGGCCTATGTACATTTGTAAATAAATAGAAAACTATGGGTGAGAGGGATAAATTAATTTTATTTAGTCAAGTAAAAGTAAATTGCATTCAATTAAATTGCCATTAAAAAATCTTTCCAGTAGGCTTTAATGTCACACAAAAGTACAACCAAAGCTGAGCTTGATCAACTAGAACGTCTAAAGAACCAGAACTTAAGTGTAGTTTTTTGCTGGGTCCCAGGCCATGTTGGTCTGAGGGGGAAATGAGAAAGGACAGTGCTGCTAAGCAAGCCCTCAATGAAGAAGTCACAGAATGTCAAATCCCTGCCCCAGACCTTAAACCTATACTGAACTCTTACATCTCAGATAAGTGGCAATCTGAATGGGATTAATGTACCAACAACAAGCAAGGAATGTGAATTTTGGCACGTTTTCATGATCCACTGGGTCGTTATGGGCCACACAAAATCTACGGTGTTGCTAAAATTACTCCTATTGTGGCTATTAGAGACATGCGTTCATGAGTATCCAGCTCAATTTAATGAGTTAAGTAAAATACATTCACACACACAAAAAAACATCACTAATGTTGTGGACATTCCTTTATTCTGAGATACATCAATAGGCTCTCAAAACAATCCCAAAAAACAGACATAAGGTCTTTATAGAGCAAATCCATATAGATTATTTGTCAAATAAACCAGTAAAACAGAATTTGGGGATGGAATATATAACATTCACACTCATAGCTCATATTTTTAAAATAAATCAGTGAAAAAATATCCTGACAAACAAGTAGCATTTTAATGCCTTAGTCATATTTCATAATTTCAAATTTTTCTCTAGGTTACCTGATAGCCCAGTTTGAGAGGTGCAAGACACGCGACATTATTTATTTTTGCAGCCAATCACTGCTGTCATACATTTCACTAGTGTAGCCTACTTGAAATACGGTGTGAGATTCACAAGTAAGGAAGGTGCAAATATTATGTAATTTATCATGGGAAATTATTGGAAATGTTATTTCTTGTTTATTCTAATTGCAAACCACACACATCCATTCGGAAGCACACGTAGACATTTAATACTGGAAGACTGTCATTTCGTTTATTTGATGTTGCTTAGCAACGGGGACAGACTTCAGAGCAAAGATTCTAGAACAGAGCTTCAGAGAGACACGTTTTGAGTTCGTGGCCATGTACCTAAAATATCGGTTTCCATGTGTAGGCTATGTGCTGGATGGTGTGCTTCCTTTATGAAAGTAAGTGTTTTATACAGTTAACATTACAGACATAATGAGTCATGTTGTAGTGGTCCACATAAATGTGCCCCTTCTGTTATTAGAATGCTAAGCAGAGATTTTAACATCATTCATTTCTTGTGTGGCTAGAAGCTAGCTAGCTAGGTCATAGGGAGGAGATGTTGCTGTAACGTTATGAGATTTATGTTGCTTAGCGTAATGCCATGGTCATTTGATATGAGATGCTTGTACTCATAACTTCGTCACTAGTAACTTTAGGACTCCTATTTTTTTTTACTAAGAGTAATTCAGGAAGCATTTTAGCCCTAAAAGTAGCGCCTGAGTCTGTGACAGCTTAAGCGAGGACTCCTAAATAAGACCGATTCACAAACAATGTTTTGTGGTGGCATTTCACGTCGCGATGTTTTGAAATGCGTCTAACAATCACAAGGGAGCAATTTTGCATTGTAGGCATAACTAAGGGATGCAGTAACACCACCAACAACAACCAAAACTAGCCTACTCATTGTTTACATGTACATTAAATGTAACGTTTCATTGTGAATCAAATTAAAAGATTCTCCTCTTTGCAAACGTTGGCATAGGCATATGGTGACAGATTAATTTAATAATGTTGCTGCGTGAATCACGGTAAGCTGAATGAAGTGGCCACTTCTTAATAGGAGTCACTGTATGGAAGTAGGCTAAGTAAAATAGAGATGTTTAAAATAGGATAAAGTTAGGATATGTCCGCTTGACAACGAGAGATAACTGGCCTTTGGCCATAGTAACCATCCATTTAGAACGACTGGCCTTCATAGCAACCAAGGATCTTAGCTGTGATTCATGTAGCTACAGTATACATACAATGTGATGCAAAGTATAGAAAGGTGATGAAATATACAGAGACAGGTCAAGAAATATAGTGCAATGTAGACAGTAGTATACAGTTGATTTACAGAAGGTGGTTTAGAGTAATATGAATTAAATATAAATATGTGCAGTGTATTAGCAGTTATCTCATACAATAAGTAGAATAATGTATGTAGATGTAGCAGTAACATTATAATAGTAGAAATAATAATATAGATATATGCAGTGTATTAACAGAATATAATAAAACAGAATAAATATGGATATTCAATATGACAAATTTATAACAGATAACATACAGCTATGTGCAGTGTGGAAACAGTGTCATTGTAGTACAGAAACAACATTATAAGAGTAGTAAGAATACGTTTATGTTCAGGATGAATAGTATAAAGATCAGTAGAATAACTATGTAGAAATGTAATTACAGTAGGCCTATGTACATTTGTAAATAAATAGAAAACTATGGGTGAGAGGGATAAATTAATTTTATTTAGTCGTAAAAGTAAATTGCATTCAATTAAATTGCCATTAAAAATCTTTCCAGTAGGCTTTAATGTCACACAAAAAGTACAACCAAAGCTGAGCTTGATCAACTAGAACGTCTAAAGAACCAGAACTTAAGTGTAGTTTTTTGCTGGGTCCCAGGCCATGTTGGTCTGAGGGGAAATGAGAAAGCGGACAGTGCTGCTAAGCAAGCCCTCAATGAAGAAGTCACAGAATGTCAAATCCCTGCCCCAGACCTTAAACCTATACTGAACTCTTACATCTCAGATAAGTGGCAATCTGAATGGGATTAATGTACCAACAACAAGCAAGGAATGTGAATTTTGGCACGTTTTCATGATCCACTGGGTCGTTATGGGCCACACAAAATACGGTGTTGCTAAAATTACTCCTATTGTGGCTATTAGAGACATGCGTTCATGAGTATCCAGCTCAATTTAATGAGTTAAGTAAAATACATTCACACACACAAAAAAAACATCACTAATGTTGTGGACATTCCTTTATTCTGAGATACATCAATAGGCTCTCAAAACAATCCCAAACAGACATAAGGTCTTTATAGAGCAAATCCATATAGATTATTTGTCAAATAAACCAGTAAAACAGAATTAGGGGATGGAATATATAACATTCACACTCATAGCTCATATTTCTAAAATAAATCAGTGAAAAAATATCCTGACAAACAAGCAGCATTTTAATGCCTTAGTCATATTTCATAATTTCAAATTTTTCTCTAGGTTACCTGATAGCCCAGTTTGAGAGGTGCAAGACGCGTGACATTATTTATTTTTGCAGCCAATCACTGCTGTTGTTTTATTTTATTGATTTGATCTTAGTCATAGAAGCTAAATTTGAAGGCAGGCCACAGGTAAAATCCAACGAACCGCATTCACCCATAGCCAATAGTTGAATAGCCCTCTTCTAGAGCTTTAGAGGTATTGCCACTGCTCCAACACTGAAAGGCACTGTTAGAATGCTTGGATCAAGCCAGGTTCAGCATAGCGTATGCCACTGTCTGCTCCATGGAGGTATTATATATAACTGGAGAGAGTGACTAAGTCCCGCCCCCATTCATTTCAATGGACCATGCTAGGCTAGCTACTTCAGCCAAAAAAGTTTGAAATTGACCGCAGCCATCTTTACAAAAATGGCGTTTCATGGGTGTTCGTTTCCGGCACCAGCTAGAATTAGCCTATAGATTCCACGTTACAGACGGAGACAACGTAAGGTACAACGGTATGTCGTTGATGAAGATTGGACATTCCCTCAGAGGAAAAGAAGTTGTTCGGGAATGCGCTTCACCTCGTTATAAGCGCAAATTTATTTCATTGGTTGGGATAACATTTTGGGAATGGTGGTAGAAGTTTGCCCTGTCTCTGAAGTCCTAGGTTATTTAATGTGATGTTCATATGTGATAATAAACAATGCGATATTGAGTCACTTTAGGCTACACAAATAATGAACCCTAAATGCTATATTTGGACAGGTTGTATTACGCAATAGGCTAGCCAACGAAAATTACTAAAATTAAGTAGACATATGGGATGTAAGAAACTTGTGCATAGCTGAAATATTTGCTGCACCCAGTGTGCATTTGCAGCGTGTTAAACCCGGTTAAACCTATGCAACATTTGCAGGCAGACAAAATGAAGCCAACTCAAGTTGGACTTACTGATAGAAGCGCACATCCCTCGGGTATTGTGGTTCGAGCAGGTAAAAAGTTTGCAACTGTTGTTGGATATTTGGCTTTTGCCTCGACTGGCAGCTTGGCCATTTAAATCAAATGTATAAGGTAGAAACTACAGCCTTTGCGTTTTAAAATAGTTTTCATGCACAACGCAATGAGTAGGCTAATAATTGGATATAGGTCATTGCAGCTGCTAAAATGTATGGTCAATGTATGGTTACCTTGTCAACCCACACATAAGGCAAATAATAGCCTAACATTTACATTTTTCTTTTATTAACGACATTAACAATATTGCCTCGGTAAGACTCGATGACGTAGCTACGACGGAGTATTAGGGCCACACATGAAGAAAAAAAATATTTTTGCCATGGCGAGATTAAACTCGACAATTCGAGAATAAAGTTAAAATATCAAATCTACTTAATCTCGACGTGTCGACTTTAAAGTCGACATGCTGACATTAAACTCGCAATAGGCCCTTGAATCTTGAATGCACACCATGTGGTGTCATGGTGTCCACCACATGGCTAGTAATGGCTGCCAATAACAATATTTCATCAACCCTGTTACTGTCAATCCTAAAATCGAATAATTAATGTGTTCAACACCAGAATTATTTATGCAACACATAATTATTTGTATAATATTCATGAATAGTTACAAGAGCACTCATATTATTTTATAATAATATATGTTTTTTTGGGGTAACAGGGTTGACATAGCACACGTACCTCCATTGACTATTTGTTAAAGTAAATAAATAAATCCAAATAGGTGCTTCAAGATTTTAAAAACAGTACCTAGATTTTTTGAATGCAAAATGGCACGTTTTCGTAGAATGACCCTACAACTTATCATTTAAGTGAGGTTGTTGCACCATAAATCTGTAATGGTAGTTAAATATACTAGCCTATAGTATTTCACTGCAAACAAAGCAACATTTTGTGTTTTATTAATTTCTGTTTAAGGATAGTTGATAGCCAAACAGTTTAATGTAAACAGCTTAGAACACTTTGTAGGCAAAGGGTGTGTTGTTGCTGTTGATAATCATAAACTGAGTCTTAAGGATGGACCATTCTGATATTAAGCATCTTGATAACCAACTACACTATATCTTACAGCTTGCTAGGTCTGTTATCCACTTTTTTTCTACAGATTACGATGTAGGCCTACTTTAGGATGTAGCCTACAACAACTGGAAAGCTTTAATTTATAGGCCAGAATAATGCAGAAATGAGTAGGCTAGGCCAAGTACTCTGTATCTATGTTGACAGCACAAATGTTATACCTCAACTTCTGTAGTGTGTTTTAACAATACTTTGGTCAGATAGTATAATGTTAGTATAACGTTATACTATCTGATATAGTATAACGTTAGTTAAAACGCTACTGGTTAGTGAGCAAATGTAACGTTAACGTCAGTGCTTAGCTGGGAGCGACGTTAGGTTTGAATGTCGTTAGCTAACGTTATCGAAACCTACAGCTAACCGGTCAATTTAAAGTGACGACTTATTAACGTTGATTAGGTCGGTTTCATAACTTTCCTTACATAATAAATATCAATGGATAGGATAAGTGCTAACATTAACTATTCCCTAACGTTAGAACTACCGAGTTTGGCTACTTGTGACCCATCATTTCATACATAGCTATAGTATAGAACAGTGGTCCCCAAACTTTTTCTTCTGAGGGCCAGCTCGCTATGCCTGGCTCTAAGAGAGGGCCCGAGACTCGGAGTATATCAGTAACCATAAATATCTTAGAACTGTGAACAACAGCAGTCTACCTTAGTTGAATATTACATTACATTTAATCATAGGCTACTGCAATTTAATACCATTGTTAGCTGTGTTTATATTGCCATCATGCCATATCAGTGTAAAATGTAGCTCAAATGAAAATACTAATAAAAAGACGTAAGCATTCCCAAAAATATTAGCAGGGAGTCCCAAAAGTATATTTTATTCAAAATGTGTGAACTCTGAACTCTGTGTCTTTGCCTACACAGCTCAAATTGTGAACAAGCAATATCCTACAAATAATTTAAAGTTCTCAAACTATGAGAGGTTTTTGAAATGCTGACAAAAACATCTGAAATGACCACTTTCACTCACCTTATGAGAACTTTGTGAATTGTGAATTTGAATGAAAATAGAAATAGAAATAATTATCCCAGAAAGACCCAGAAATAAGACTTGAATAGAAGTTAATTAGTTATTAACAATTAATTGATAAACTTTTAAAAATACTTTGAGCACTGATGCAGTCAGCATAGGCCTCTTACATTGTTTGCAGGTAGCCCTACATTTCATTCCGTTTTCGATGGCAAGCGTGAAACAGCGCCAAAACAACCACCAGTGGACAAAACGAGTATTACATGTGTACAGTTAAGACTCGCCATAGAGAATGAATGGGGGAAATTACGGAGGTTATAGTTTGACGATGTCGTAGGCTACTCCCGTGCGGGCCAGATGCTATATACCACGGACATGTTTTGGGGGGCCACCCAAAATGAGGTGGCGGGCCGTATCCGGCACGCGGGTCGTAGTTTGGGGACCACTGTATAAATGCTACATAACATAATGTTTGACGACATAAGTCAAATACCAAACATCGGACCACTTACCTTGTCTGTAGCTAGAGAAATGTGCCTCTGGAGGAGAGTTTTACGAGCAAATAAAGTATCACGGCAGGCCAAAACGTTCAGAAGATTCACAGCTCCAGTGGTAGAAAGATTGCAGCGGACCAGCTGTTGATTGCCTTCAGGTGCAGGTCACATCATAATGCTAAAAGTTGCCGCCACGGCGGTCAATGTTAAGTCTATGGGATTTTATGGACCTTTTTCACAGCAGCCATTTTTGACATGAAATATATGGTAGGCCCAGGTGTAACAAATGACATTAATTAAGGTTCTGATTCTGCTGCACATAAATTGAACAGTAATGTAATTAGTAACACCTGTGCTTGTCGTACTATTTAATGTCAAAATGGCTGCTGTGAAAAAGGTGTATTGCTCTTTTATCGTAAATATCTCAAAAAGTATAAAGTTCATAAATATGAAAAATACATTGTACGATTGTCCGTTACAAGAGCTTTGTAGGAGTGTTTGAATGAGGTCAGACGATTCAGCGGTTTCAGTCCCATTAAACGTTGAATTTGGTCGGAAGAAGAATAACTAGATGTACCGCAGAGCGGTACAAAATAGGACCGCCGCCCAGTCCAGCACATTTTTTCCACAAAAATAAAACTAAATTGCATTATCCACCCTCAATTTTCACTGGTATCTGCTAGACAACAAGTACCAAAACATGATTAGTTCATAGATTTCACATGTAAAATTAATTTTATACAACCCCACCCCATCTTGCCTGTTCATAATTCTGAGAAATTCTTGAATTGTGTGCATGTGTGCATAATGTACGTGTACACGTTTATGTTTATGTGTGTGGGTGTGTGCGTGCTTGTGTGTTTGCCTGCGTATGTGTGTTTGTGCATGTGCATGCATGCGTACATATGTCTACTGTGTGAGTATGTGTCATATGTATGATTACTGTGAATGTATGTGTGTGCGTGTGTATCTGTTTATGCACATGTGTGCACATGGAATGAGTTAACATGACCCTGGAGGCAAACATCTGGAAAAATTGGTCATCCTAGGCCCCACGGTTCTCAAGATATTCACAGAAAACTGTGTCTGCCCTACCCTCCTTTCAGGTGGTCCAGTACAGCAGGGGGCTACAGATCAAATCGTAAAACGATGGTTCCATGCTATCCATGTGGGGTTACATGCCCACCAAGTTTCATGTACCCCGGTCTTTCAGTGTCCCGGGAATTCTTGTTGGTGTACGGTCACTAAATGTACACATAAATTATTTTATTGTAAGGCCCCCATGAACGAAAAGTTCACAACTTGGCATGCATTCGAGGGTGTCATAATGATCCTACACTTTCAATTTCGTGCAGTTTTGACCATGTCAGCCAGAGATATTGTGATGAAAAACACCTAATTTTTTGCTTTTTAATTTTTTAACTAGGTGGCTATACATGAAATAAGTGGTAATGGGATGGGTTGACATGCCCCCCTAAGACCAACATACAAAAAAAAGGTGGACCTCCTAGGCCCCACGGTTCTCGAGATATTCACAGAAAACTGTCTCCGCCACCTACAGGCCAGTTGGTGTATAGTAACATAAAATAATTTATTGTGTGGCCCCCATGAACGGAATTCCACGAAACTTGGTGTGCATATTTTTTTCCTTCATGTGTGGCCTTAATACTCCTTCTGACGGAGTATTAGGGCCACACATGAAAAAAAAATATTTTGCCATGGCGAGATTAAACTTCGACATGTTGACTTTAAAGTCGCCCGCGTCGACATTAAACTTCGACATTTCGAGAATAAAGTTGAAATATCATATCTACTTTAATCTCGGCGTGGTCGACTTTAAAGTCGACATGCTGACATTAAACTTCGCAATAGGCCCTACTGTTTAAACATAGCCTACACAGTTTAAGCTATGTAGCCTACACTAATACACAATATGTTACATAAAAGAAAAATGGGCTTCAAATAGGTGTTATTTCAGATAGATTGCTAGATTGCAGATATTCAGATTGCGTCTTGTCTGTTAACTAGCCTACTCATTGCCGTCATCGTGAAGTGCTGTCTCGCGGTTATGGAAATACCATGCACTATGCCGTTTAGGCTAAATAGCTAGAAAAATATATGTATCCAATGATATAATGTTTCTATACAAAATGTTATTTCACTCTGTTTTACGTGGTTAAGGCCACTGCACATCCAAATAACTGCCCTTCATGACCCACAGGCCGTCACTCTCCAGGATAACATGGCAAAACTCATTTTTCTAAAACTGCTTTTCCATGTCTCACCTGCAATACGTATAGGAGGCTAGAAACACAGGTATAGCCTAAGCATATATACTATTTTGATCCCGTGAGAGAATATGTGTGCATGCACTTTATTTATGCACTTTGTGTGCATATGTGTGCATGTAGGCTACTAGCCTACATGGGGTGGTCGGGAGGACAGCTTCATTCGTCCCTCCATAGACATTCAGCAATAGGCTGTTTTGCATCCATTACAAACAAGCAACGTGAAAGTCTAGGATTGGGGAGAGCGCTTAGTATCCCTCTAGTGCATAAGCATGAAGTTGAACCTTTAGATGAAAAACAACACTTAATTAATAATCCTACAATAAATAAAAAAAAACGCTATGACGTTTAGGCTACTTTTGACCATTTATCGCCTGTAACTCCGTGATAAGGACCTAACAGCAAAGTATTTGGCTGAGCAACGTAGGTTAATATGTTCTATGTTTTGTCCACATGATATAGGCCTATGTCTAATCATTGTTGCACTGGAACACTCTGAATCATTGTTGCACTTGTTGCATTGTTTCATTCGTCCTCCCTTTCAATCGTCCCGAGCGGTAGTTCTCCAAACTAACTTTATTCTCAAAATGTTGAGTTTAATGTCGACACGTCGAGATTAAAGTCGACATGATATTTCAACTTTATTCTCGAAATGTTGAGTTTAATGTCGACGTGGCGACATTAAAGTCGATACGTCGAGATTAAAGTCGATATTAAATTTCAACTTTATTCTCGAAATGTCGATTTTAATGTGGACATGGTGACTTTAAATGTCGAGTTTAATCTCGTCATGGCAAAAATATTTTTTCCTTCATGTGTGGCCCTAATACTCCGTTACGACGGAGTATTAGCCACAGATGAAGGAATTTTTTTTTTTTGCCATGACGAGATTAAACTCGACATGTCGATTTTAAAGTCGCCATGTCGACATTAAACTCGACTTTTCGAGAAAAAAATTGAAATGTAAGATCGACTTTAATCTCGACGTATCGACTTTAATGTCGACATTAAACTCGACATTTCGAGAATAAAGTTAGTTTGGAGAGAGAACGACCGCTCGAGACGATTGAAAGGGAGGACGAATGAAACAATGCAGCTAGTGCAACAATGATTCAGAGTGTTCGAGTGCAACAATGATTAGACATAGGACTATATCATGTGGACAAAACATAGAACATATTAACCTACGTTGCTCAGCCAAATAGGCTACTTTGCTGTTACAGTAGGTCCTATCACGGAGTTACAGGCGATAAATGCGATGGTCAAAAGTAGCCTAAACGTCATTAGCGGTTTATTTATTTATTGTAGGCCCATTATTAAAAGTGTTGTTTTTCATCTAAAGGTTCAACTGCATACTAGGCGCTCTCCCCAATCCTAGACTTTCACGTTGCTTGTTTGTAATGGATGCAAAACAGCCTATTGCTGAATGTCTATGGAGGGACGAATGAAGCTGTCCTCCCGACCACCCCATGTAGGCTAGTAGCCTACATGCACACATATGCACACATAGCCTAGTGCATAAATAAAGTGCATGCACACATATTCTCTCCCGGGATCAAAATAGTATATATGCTTAGGCTATACCTGCGTTTCTAGCCTCCTATAGGCTATTGCAGGTGAGACATGGAAAAGCAGTTTTAGAAAAATGAGTTTTGCCATGTTATCCTATGGAGAGTGACGGCCTGTGGGTCATGAAGGGCAGTTATTTGGATGTGCAGTGGCCTTACCCACGTAAAACAGAGTGAAATAACATTTTGTATAGAAACATTATATCATTGGATACATATATTTTTCTAGCTATTTAGCCTAAACGACATAGTGCATGGTATTTCCATAACCGCGAGACAGCACTTCACGATGACGGCAATGAGTAGTTAACAGACAAGACGCAATCTATCTGAATATCTGCAATCTAGCTGAAATAACACCTATTTGAAGCCCATTTTTCATGTAACATATTGTGTATTAGTGTAGGCTACATAGCTTAAACTGTGTAGGCTATGTTTAAACAGTAGGGCCTATTGCGAGTTTAATGTCAGCATGTCGACTTTAAAGTCGACACGTCGAGATTAAAGTCGACATTACATTTCAACTTTATTCTCGAAATGTCGAGTTTAATGTCGACTTTAAAGTCAACATGTCGAGTTTAATGTCGACTTTAAAGTCAACATGTCGAGTTTAATCTCGCCATGGCATTTTTTCTTCATGTGTGGCCCTAATACTCCGTCGTACTCCGCCGTATAGCTTACAGCCTACCTTATTTGAAAAAGCAGCCCCGAAGAATCCAAATGTTTTCATTTGGTGTCAGAGCTGTTATCAGGCAGTGCTCATTGTGTGCCCAAGTCATGTAGCCGATTAAAGATTGACCATTTAAAAAGATAATAAAAACATTTTTAGGCAATTTCAACAGGCTCTGGAAAATATTTGTAAATTTGTAAAGAAAGCGAACAATGTTTTCGTAGCTGCGCTTGCATCAACAACAGTGTGTTCTCTGCAAAACCGGTTATGTTGAAACGTTTTGTCGGGTTGATAGCCTATGGGCTGAACTCAGCCTTGATTCCACTGACTGCTGTTGGCACGCCTATCTGACAGAACGCAGCAACGCAACAACCACAAGCGACTTACATTGAGGAAGTTACAAAATGGCAGTTAAGCACTTCCTAACTTTCTGTTTCTTACCCTGCAAGTTAGGCAAGTTCGTAGCGAAACATAGGCTAATCGAATGTCCTTAACGAGGGAAATATAGTCAATGTAGAAATATTATGACAATATTAGCAAAAACTCAAGTGTTCCATAAAAATGTTTATGACTTCTCGCTTCCTGGTTGCAACATATTTGTCCAAGAAGAACCCTGCAAGTGAAGTGAGACAAACGGAATACGCTTTCAACGATTCACTAAAAGCTACTGATCCACAACATTTGGATTACTATTTACTGTAGTCTAGTCTAGTTGCTGACAGCTTCTTCAGATGTTTTTCAACAGGATAAAACGGACTGACCAGAAACTCAGATAAACAGACTAATCATGGAAAATGATATCGGATCGAGAGAAGGTGACTATGATCTTCTCCATTTTTAGATGTCTCTTACGAAATGGCAGATTTCTATTATTTTTATTATTGCGTTTATCACATGATTGGCTCAGTTCGAAGCATAAGCTAGAACGTGTGAGATGTAGTGTGCTACTTGGCTGCTCGCACTAGCACAACTCGCACATGGGTTTTTGACAAAACTAAACATCAAGTTGACAGGCCAATGACTCCAGTAACGCTACAGTTAACGTGCACAGGTTGCTTTGGGGGACTCTGCCATAGCTAGGCTAAATGATTTCGTCTTGAAAGTAACGTAGCTTTATTCAGCCATATGTCCGAGTTATAGCTGCACACTTTGGACTACATATCTAATATTAAACCAATAAGAATAGCCTAAAATGTTTGAAGACCTAGGGAAAAACCATGTGTAACCTTGTCGCACCTTGGGGTGCAATTGATCTACCTAAGTGTTATAAATATGCAATAAAGACACGTAAATCAGCATTATGTCAAAAAAATGTATAACAGAATATGTAACAGTAGCCTAGCCTAGTTCACGATTTTTTTTAAATGTAGGCCTTACCTCTCATGGAAGCGTAGGCTATGCCTTATCCTTTGTTGAGGCCTTCCTTTCCTGCCTTCATGCTTATCTTGATATTAAAAAGGCAAGGGATGGCAGCCAGAACAGTTTTTTGGTATTTTAATTGGCCTGTTTTTAAAATTATGAAAGCTGATTAATGATATGATTGCATTTTAGGCCTATGTGTATGCGTGTGTGTGTGTGTGTGTGGTGTGGGGATTGCACTGCTTTGGTTATTATTGTTCAGTGACACATTTTTCACTGATTCACCTAGCTTGTTACATTACATTAGGCAAAGGGACAGAGGCCTATTTTTTTAATACTGTAGGTTGCTCAAATGGGCAACCTAAGACTATTGTTTCACTTTAAGAGCACACTTATGGGCCCAGGAAAAAACTAATGTTGGGAACACATGAACTCATATTTCGAAGATTCCATTGTATTTTATGTTTTCACCGAATCCATAGATAATCCAATTAAGGTTTAGGGCGACTTTCTTATTGGCTGTTTGATTTGATTGATTTATAGTTGATGTATTCAACATATTCTTTCTCTGTTACAGTACCCCAAGGTACAGTTCTTGGTCCTACATGAACTAACCTACCTCTATTTAGGCCCAGTCAACCATGTAGTTTTCTTTATTGTTACCTGATGATTTAGACAGCAACTACCTGTCCTTCCCACTAGTTTGGGTTTACATTTCTGCGTGTCCCACAGATTATTCCATCTCAGTTGAAGGAACAGTTTCTCCTTCTTAAACTCTAAGCATTTAAGGTTAATCCTTAGCAGACTGTATGGAATGTTACATTTCTCCAGATACCCTTGTGGCACAAAAAGTCATAGGGTCATTCCACGTCAATTCAACCAGGGCCCACGCACTTAGGTCTCAAAAAATTCTGAAAAAATGACCAGGTGTACCTATGTTACTCAGGAGACACACTGTAAAATTACTCTTATGTAAGATCAATACTTTCCAAGATACAGCCAGTTTCACAGGGGGAGGGGCAAAATCGTCACGTTTGGTCTGGATAATCCTGCATGGTCATAGCTGTCCCTCAAAGTTGATACAAAGTTAATTTTATTGGAGTTTTTGGCTGGGCTCTGTTTAAGCCTTCAGAAGACATATTTGTACTCAACATAGGCTCTTGATTTATTTTCCTTACTGAGATAAGTAGAAACACTCTCACAAAAAACAATGAACAGAAAATAAATTCCTTCAGGGTCTGAACAGCAGACCTTAGAAGTCTAAAAAATCATTTTGGTTCTCATTTTCAGAGCACCTAAACACCTTGTGGGAATATACAAAGATTTTTTAAAAGATTTTTTTCTTTATTCTCCATGATCTTTTCTTTCACCAATTTGACTTGTCTTATGCAAATCTTTCTTTTTCACTTTCCACCCCAAACATGGGCAAAATGCACCATTGACATCAATATGTTTTGACCAGGTGTAACATAGGTACACCTGGTAATTTTTTCAGAATTGTTTGAGACCTAAGTGCGTGGGACGTGGAATGACCCCATATTGTGTGGTTACATGTATGTGGTAGAGATTAAATATACCCACCATTGTAATCAGGAGAAATACTGTAGCCCTTTAAATAGTATACAATATAATTAATATGTTTGAGGGGAACTTCAAGAATATCTTCAAAATTCAACCCCAAAACCCACGAAAATATCAGTTTGTTGTAGATAGAGAAAATGACGGTGTATGACAGATGCATACTGTAATTTTATCCTCTTTCGTTCTCAATAAAAAAATGAATACATTGGTCACCTTTTGTTCAAAAGTTAGGTTAAACACTGCAGTAAAAAGTAGAATCAGATATAATGGTCAAGTAACATAAATAACATGTGTTAACCCTCTAAGCATGATGCATAGCTTAATATGGGATGTCTTACTAGAGGCTAAAATGAATTGTGGGGAGGAAAGAGAAATGGTGCCTGCCTGTCCGTGTGCTTCATTCTACTATTAAAACAAGAGTTAAGAGACATTGACACATGTGTTAGGTTTACGGATTTTTTAAGATTTTTTTACAATTTTTTATTTATAAATGTCTCAAACAATTTCAGTAATAACCAGGAACAAAAAATAACATAAACATAAACATCACATGGTGCCCTCAAAAATCCTTGATTTTTGCTCTGTTTCAAACCTCTCCGGTGAAATTTCACCAAATTAAGATTCAAATATCATCCTAGCAACATTCTGGACACTGTCCCTAGCAAAATCCTCGATGCTAACGCCACATACATACCAGATCTGTGGTGTGTGCATTCTGTCTGTGTGTGCATTCTGTCATGTCTGTGTGTGTGCCGGTTCTTCTCAGCCTAGCAGATGATGGGGTGTAAATGCTATTGGGATTGATGTGTCTGTATGTAGCCTACTGTGTAAAAAGAATAGGCCAAGTGTCTAGAAGGACAGAGAAGTGTCATGCTTTCTGCCTGACATGGGACCTGACTGGGAATGGTAAACCAAACTCAAAATAAAGAAATTGACAAATAAGAAAATTAGAAATGTAAAATGCAAACAAACTATTATCACTATAATTCCTGTCTCATTGTTAAATCAATATATGCACAGTTGGGCACTCACACAACATGGTTACCCAGTTGAGGATGATTGGAGATTACTCTCCACCTCTAGCACATCTTCCTCATCTTCCTCTTCATCCAGAAGCTACATATCTTCCATGTTCATGCCATCGTAGTCCTTGAGCTCATGTTTGCTAATGACCCTGAGCTCATCAGCAGTCGGCTGTGTTGTCCCTTTAAGTAACTCCATAAGTTGGGCCTATGGGTCTTCTCTCCCTTCATCTAAAATAATGAGAGGAAAAAAACACAAGCCTGATAGTGAATAGGTTGTTTGGTTTTATTATACATCACATCCACTTAAGCACCACCAACCATGACCCTTTTCACAATAAGTATTGTCACTGGAGGATTCACAGATTGCTTGGAGAAGTAACATTACTCACTGCTAACTGTGTGTTATTCCCTTGGCTAAACCATGCATAGCATACCAACTTGCAAGCCAAAGTTGATTCATGAACACGAGGAAGGAGATATGACAGAAAACATCTAGACAGCATATGCACAATAGTGCTTCATCAAGGCACCCAAAACACTAACCTTGTTGCCTGTGCTCCAAACCAACAGTAACATTTGTAATGCCATCCATTCATTTCTCTCACCAGGTCTTTTGGAACCAGTGCTTCCAGGTTCAGCGATATTTGATGACAGTATTCTACCACCCCTGCATAACTCTTATCTGTATGAGGAGTCTAGAAACTCATTCATTTACAGTTCTGCACATCTGATAAATAATGACATCTTGCAGAAAAGAGTAAGTACTTTCCATTCCATATCCATTACGAGAAAGTGACATGATCTGGGTTGGTTGATTAAGTGTGATGAATGAAGTTGCTTTTATTGCTGGTTCAAAGATGAAAAGGACTTCCCCAAGTATCAGATGATTACAAGTAGAGCTGTCCCAAACGATTTTTCGATTAGTCGACTAATCTAACAATTATTTTTTTCGATTAATTTAATGATTAATTTGTCCATTAGCGATTATTTTTCAATTCCCAAATATCAGAAAGTTTCTCATTAACATTTCATTCGTTTTTTTGCAATAACCTTTTTGTCATGTGTGAGGTGATGAGGGCTAGTTATTTTAGGGTGCAGCATCAGCATGGCGTATCAGACAGAATAGCCAGACATGAGATATGTACGATACCAGGGTTGTATGTTAACATTTTTGCACAAAGGTGAATAGATTTAGCCTAGAAATCTAGACGCACCCTAGCGGCCCTACCCTAATTACATTTGCTGCCAGGGCTAGTCTAGCAACTCTCCGTTTGCTTGTGAGCTCGAAAAATTAAACTTCTATCAGGCCAATCAAATCGTGTATAGAGTCGTTAGGCGGGCTTAACATAATGGTTGATGGCAGAGTTGCAACTGTTTGGCTTGAATTCCCTGCTACTTGAAAACAAATAAGATAATGTTGCTGTTGGCGAACACTGTGACACGAGTGAAGCTTTTATTAAGTTGGCAAAAGTTTGAACTAGCCATCTTATAGCGCTGTCCAGAGGGAATTTGAAAGACAACCGACCGATTATCCCGCCCCTCGGACTGAGCACTGCGAACGGTGAGTGCCCAGACCCTACATTTTAATGTGGGTCTGGCTCATCAGACTAGAATAGATTGGTAGCACCAGCCACAAAATCTGCAGCATCGTTATAAAACCTTTAAAATCTCTAAAATCACAAGTAGGGCAGTTCATCACAGTTCATCAATTGCCTTATAAAAAGTCATGCACACCTGTAGGCTACATTGTATTTGGGAAAGGCAGTATCAGCATGATTTATATTATTATAATCAAAGGAAAAGAGGTCATGTCATGGGTTTTTGTGAATGTTTCTTACCACATATGCAAGATTTTATTCATGTTCAGGCTAGTTCATATAGTCTTTTGATTAGATTAGAGTATATTCAATTTTACTGTCATTGTACACTACCAGTAGCCTAAAACGAAATGCAGCTGTTGTCTACATCTAACCAGTGGTGCAAATGAGTAGGTTTATGTCCAAAAGGGCATCCATGAAATGGGTCACTAGACTGTTCCATAAACACACAAGTTGAAGGTCTGTGGCTAAAGTCCCTAATGAAAAAGTTTTTTTTTTTTTTTTTCGAAACATTTAGCGTTCTTGGTTAGGCTAATTAAGCACTAGACCCAGTCAGCCAGACTAGTGTTATGTTGCGCATGAATCATGAAATGGGTTCAAATTTGACAGATAGAAGCGAACATTGTCAGCGGACTTTTTTCTTTGACGTTTTAACTGAATGGTGGTGTCTGGGTTTTCAGTTTGTTTTAAACTAAAAAAGCAAAGGGACAAGGCGATTGTCAAAGACGTTTACAGAGATCTGAAGAATGCACCTCGGTAAGATACTTTCGCTTTAGGCAAAACACTTGATGGGCTCGGGAGAATAATTCGCAAGCTGTTGTAGGATTGTTTGGATAGCCTATGTACACACACGTGAGCATGCTTTTTTTTTTATCGCGTAGACTATTACGAACAAGTTGGAATCAAAGCACATCGATTCTCCTCTCACGTAGGCTACCCTACGCACTTCAAACAAACAAACAAACAAGCGTCTTATTCTCACACATGTATAGCCATAGGAAAAACTGTATCACACTAGTGTTCCGTTGGTAGCCTAATGATTAACCTATGATTAGGCCCAATTCACACCAAAAATTTGCGATGAGATGAGCTGCAACATTCTATAAACCAACAACTTGCTGCAACATTTTAAAACCTTGCAACTGTGACTAGGCATGGTGAATGTTTAGCGACGGCTTGCAACGTTGTGCAACATCTAATTCACAGTGCTGCAACTCCTTTCTGCAACGGTTTTGTCTCATTGCGAATCTTTGTTGTGAATTGGGCCTTAATCATCCATTGCACAGAATGTTTTTTGTAGCACGTGCAACAAATATGTTTAGCTACAACTCTGGATACATCTCTCAAAGTAGACTAGGCAGGATTTTGGAAAATGTGCTTATTTAAAGTCCCGAAGGCAAATCATGTTAATTTTTGGCATACAACATTTTTAGGGGTTTTGAAGGGTGCTGAATTCAAATCTTCTGTATGCCAGGCTTAAAAATGTCCCATAATGCCTCAAAATGGAGAAATCCAATATGGCCGCCACCACCAGGTCAAAATCTAATTAATCACTTATCTTTTGGACTATACAAGGTAAAAACCTGAATGTAATATGCTTTTATAGGTTTTGACATATAGGGAATTCAATGTCATGCTCAGATTTAAGATCAAGACAAGAGAAAATGCTTGAAATTAATGTACATGGTTAAAATTGTTGTCTCGGATAATGAATAATTCATGAAAAAAGAGGACTGACAGAGCGCACTGTGTCTGTCACTAGCGCATTCCCGCCAGTTGTAGAACAATGGGACCGGAGTTTGTGTTAAAAAATGGACATGATATACGGATACGAACTGGTGCGGTAAATGAAATGTTTCTTTGATGCATGTGAAAAAAAAGAATGACGATGTATTGGATTGTATACTTTGTATGGGAAAAGCAAAGGAATATTGAAATGTCATATGCGGTCATGGTATCGCTAAATGGTCTGATGCAAAGCATAGCGTCGGGGCGGTTGTGAGGGTTTCATGTGCGCACTTTTTACATCTTTGTGAGATCGCTCCAACTGTGCCTGTATGTTAGTTTGTATTATGTATTGAATGTTCACCTTACCTGTGGTATGCCTGTCTTCCGGGGTGCAGGGGTGCAAACAGGAGGGTAGGGGGTGGGACGCATTTAAATGGTCGGGGCGCGCTCCCGTAAGGGAAGCGCTCATTTAGGCAGGGGTGTTTAGGACAAATATTATTTATTTGTTGTTTAGGGTATGGCAGCGCATTGGGGATGTCGGAACACGATGTTGTAGAGTAGTGTGTGCGCTAATGCAGTTTATGGCTTAAAAGAATAGGTCAAAGGGGCGATTGATTATTCGCTGTGGTTTGGTTGGGACCGATGTCAGTGTCCAATGTCAGTGAGCGCTGCATTCGGGGTTCGCCTCTGTCGTGAGAGGGCGTTTGTGTGTGACGAGTGTTACTATGGAGGGCCTAGTTAGGCTCTGGGCTCATCCCCTGCAGCTTTCTCAGAGCAGTTCATGTGCCGGGGGCCTTGAATGCTGCGGCCAACATCTTGTCAAGAGGGGGCCCACATCCCGGAGAGTGGAGGCTCTAGTTAGCTTCTTCCTATTCACAAAGGCTAACTAGTTAACGTTTTTTTATTTTATTATAATATATTAATTATTCAGTTAGCCTCCCATAACAATCTTCACATGCTATTGTATTGTATTACAGATGTATTACATGGTCCTAAACAAATTGTTGTGATATTATGTTATAGTTTACCTGTTACTGCTGAGCATCATGTGAGGGGAGCGACATAATTGCTAAAAAGCGCCTACTCAGTGTATAGGTAGAGGGTGTGACCTCATTCAGGGTTACATATGAGTATTTGTGTGTATGGGTAAGGGTAGGGGTGGGATGGGCAAACATGTGTCATCATAGCACACTGACATCAAAACAATAGGCTCAGGTACAATATTTAATTAGTAGGCAAATCTAGTAGCAATAGCTTAAGAGTTTCAAGCATTTTCTTCAAATACTAAATAAATAGTTAAAATACAGATAAATAATATAAATAGATAGTTAAAATATGGTAATCAACCTTGCTTCTAAACATGTTTCAAGTAAATTATTTAGAAAGCCATCAACCTGTTTCATGATCCAATTTTAACCATGTACATTAATTTCAAGCATTTTATCTAGTCTTGATCGTGGGTCTGAGCATGGCATTGAATTCCCTATATGTGAAAACCTATAAAAGCACATTACATGCAGGTTTTTACCTTGTACAGTCCAAAAGATAAGTGATTAATTAGATTTTGACCTGGTGGCGGCGGCCATATTGGATTTCTCCATTTTGAGGCATTATGACATTTTTGAGCCTGGCATACAGAAGATTTGAATTCAGCACCCTTCAAAACCCCTATAAATGTTGTATGCCAAAAATTAACATGATTTAACATGATTAACCCCTTCAGGGTTAATTTCTTTTAAAAATTGACCTAGACTAAAGTGTGCTCTAGAATCTTTGGTTTAAATCGGGATGAAGGCTAGATCATTATGGGTGCGTTAATAAATCTACGTTGCGAATAGTCGATGCAGATTATTTGCTTCGACGAATTTATGTAATTGATTATGTCGACTACATCGACTAATCATCCCAGCTATGCAACTTTGAATTTTAGTCTATTTCTAGATACTGTGTCATTTTAAATTTAATGAGCAAAAAAGTCTATCATGCATTTTACCACAGTCTATCATGCATTTTACCAAAAATAATGGCATGTATATTAAAAGCAAAACTATTTAGATGATGTATTATAAGACACCCCCAATAATTGTCATTTTAAATCATTATACTTTGCCTTTTATACTTTATATGTTATCCTTCCAAATGCTAGGTTTTACCCACTTTTTTGTAAAGAAGAGAAATTAATTTGAATAGAATAGAATTTAGTTTGATTTTAGTTTAGATCAAGTTATATGGTAATAAGCACAGAACTGAGATGTATACTAGTGGCAAACCTCTCATTGTTGCCAGAACTCTTCTGGAAGCGACCAACATTGGCAAACTTTTGGCAATATTTTTTAGTGAACTCATTTGTTTCCCACAAATTACCCACGACTTTGCTGCAAATCTACCACAAATATTTCATTTTTGTAAGGGTATTGTTTAATTATTATTAAATATATCTGTAAATATATAAATTAGATGCTAAAATGTTTCTATTCAGTGAGTCTTGGAGGTGGGGTATTCCCAAATGGTTAGTCCCACTCACTGAAGAAGGTATAGCCCATTCCCTCTGATAGTCCTTTCATCAAGGAGCCTGATTTTACTCAGAGCAACAGTGTCGATGTTATAGAGAATTCAGCTCAGTTGCAACCAGTGCTGTACACCGCCAGTTCCTTGCTTTTCTGTTGTGGTGTGCTCCCTTAGCCTTTCCTCAATAGGCCTACCCACAAGTCAGTTTACCCATAGTTGGCACTGTGATTGACAGACATCAAGACGTGTCCACACGCATCTCTGGAGCTCACTGCTGTTCCTGCAGTTTTGCCTGGTCTGGACTGCAAAGTACCCAGTGGCCCTGAGGTGGCACTGCAGGCGTCTTGATGGTGGAGAGGCTATGTTTTGGCAGGAGAGATCTGCTCACTCGACCAATGAGGGGGGTAGCCAGCGATGGTAGCTGTAAGCAGAGAGTTGCAAGCAGAAAGCAGCAAGGCCGCTAAAAGGATTGAAACAGTACCTCATTTTTGAAAATTGGGCACATGGATCAAAAGTTGTGCATTAACGCAACATCCAATAAGCCAAAACACATAAATAAAGCGGTTGCTATGCTGGTTGCTAGGGTAATCATGCTGGTTGCTAGGGTCACATTATACTGGTGGTTGCTAGGTTGTTGCTAGGGTAACTAGGAAAACTGAGCCGAATTTCCTATCAGATATCCCGTCATACCTGCGCTGCACTCCAGCTCCACCGCCTTGGCGAAAAAGGGCTGTCTTGTGAGGCTGAGGGCTGTCGGCATACGTCCTGATCGAGGTGGATATGGAGGTCCTCGCCTGTGTGTCTCTCAACGATCCCTGGACCCTGTCGCTGCCTGTCTGGTTCCAGTGGCAGGCTCCGATGTGTTCTTCCAGCCCCGCGGTCCCTGCTCTCCCTGTCTCCGCTGGCGCGGAGCAAATCTGGAGTTTCTGCGGCCTCTCTGTCGGGCCTCCTCGCCAGCTGTTCGCCCTGACCCACCAGTTCCTGCTAGGTTTGGCCTGGTCAACGCCAGATCGCTTAGGAATAAATCATTTATCCTGAAGGAATACTTAATTTCCCGGGAATTGGACTTCCTCTTTATATCCGAGACTTGGCTGAGTGCTGGTGAGTCCAGTGTCTTCACAGAACTTTTACCTGACGATTGCTCCTATTTTAATTCTGACTTTAAATGCAAACAGTTATCGCTACCATCGACCACTAGCTTTGAACTAAGTCTGTTTGAGCTGGGTCTTTCTCACACGGTGTTGTGTGCGGTGGTTTATCGACCTCCCAAATATAACAGAGACTTTCTATCTGACTTTTCTATGTTCTTAGCGGATATTATGCCTAAATATGACCGAGTCCTTATTGTGGGAGATTGTAATATTCATGTGTGTTGCCCTGAGAACCCATTGGCACGAGAATTTTTAAACATTATCGACTCGTTTAATCTTGTACAGTGTGTATTTGGGCCTACACATGAACGTGGTCACATACTTGATCTTGTGTTATCTTACGGTCTGTCTGTTGACAATCTGGAGATCTGTGATGCATTTTTCTCTGACCATATGCCTGTACTGTTTGAAGCTACTGTTTGCTGTCAAGCAGCCAAACCTTGCGCTGCTGCTGCTCGTAGATGTCGGGTTATTAACCCTTCCACTGCTGCTCGCTTCACCACTGCCTTCAGTCAAAACTGTGTATTGCCTGCATCTGGGTATGATACTGAGGCTCTGAACTCATGGTTTCTCGACACCTGTCAAACTGCCATAGACATTGCGGCTCCATTAAAGACTAGACGGTATAAAACCAAGTCGGAGGCGGAGCCCTGGCTGAATGAAACAACCCGTGCTGCCAGACAGAATTGCCGAAGAGTTGAGAGAAAATGGAAAAAGGACAAATTACAAGTGTCATTTCAAATGCTGAGGGATTGCTGGCGTCATTACCAATCCGTTGTGAAAGAGGCTAAAAGAAAATATTTCTCTGATATTGTCCTGTCAAACTCTCACAAACCTCGTGTTTTGTTTAAAGTTATTAACTCTGTTTTAAATGCACCACAGACTGTTGGAATTGAGACCTCCCCAGCTGTGTGTGAAAACTTTCTTCACTTCTTTATTGATAAAGTCACATCTGCCAGAGCACTTATTTCACCACCTGCTATTGACCCTTCACTGTCTGTCCCCTTCTCTGCTGTTTTTGACTCATTTCAGCCTGTGACCCTGCCCTTTGTGCTGGATATTGTTGGTCATTTGAAGCCCTCGGGCTCGCCAGTTGATAATGTCCCTCCCCGACTTCTTAAGGAGGTTTTTCAGACTGTTGGACCATCATTTACTGCAGTTATTAATAGCAGTCTGACCTCTGGAGTGGTTCCAGGTAATTTTAAACATGCCGTTGTGCAAACCTGGGCTGGATTCTACTGTTTTGGCAAACTTCAGGCCGATATCCAAATTGCCATTTCTGTCTAAAATCTTAGAAAAGATTGTGTATTCCCAGCTCATGGACTTTTTAAATGAGCAAAATATTATTGAGATCTTCCAATCTGGCTTTAAAACATTGCACAGCACAGAATCAGCGCTTTTAAGAGTTTTTAATGACATCTTTTTAGCTACTGACTCTGGTCACTGCGTTGTCCTTGTACTGCTTGATCTGACTGCTGCTTTTGATACAGTGGACCATGAAATCCTAATTGCCCGTTTGGAGCAGTGGGTGGGCATCAGAGGCACAGCTCTGGAATGGTTCAGGTCCTACCTGTCACATCGAACCTTCTGTGTTAGTGTTGGTGACTCTGTGTCCTCCACTGTCCCCCTCTCATATGGGGTATCACAAGGCTCTGTGCTTGGCCCTTTTTTATTTTCTCTCTACTCCCCCTTGGTTCAACTCTCAGGAAACACAGCATTTCTTTTCATTGCTATGCGGATGACACACAGATTTATGTCCCTCTTAAAAAGTCAGATGCTTACAGTATTATTGTAAATTGTAGAAAAGCTACTGGACCGGATGGAATTTCTAACAGGGTTTTGAAATCCTGCGCTGCTCAGTTAGCTCCTGTGTTCACTTATATCTTTAACACATCATTGGCTCAAGAGACAGTTCCTACTTGCCTCAAGCAGTCTGTTATTGTTCCAGTACCGAAAAACAAAAAGTCCATCATGTCTGAATGACTACCTCCCAGTAGCCCTGACGCCTACAGTGATGAAGTGTTTTGAGAAGCTTGTGAAAAACAATATCTGCTCATCCCTCCCTGCCTCCTTCTTCCCCCCAATTTGCTTACAGAGCCAACAGGTCTACAGAGGATGCCATCTCAGACCTCATGCACACCACCTTAACTCACCTGGAGGAGGGGAATGGGAATTATGTGAGGATGCTGTTCATTGACTTTAGTTCAGCATTCAACACGATAGTACCTCTCACCTTGGTCACAAAGATGAAGGCCTTAGGACTGAACACCACCCTGTGTCACTGGATATTTGACTTCCTCACCAACCGCTCACAAGTGGTTAGAGTGGGGGTCTGACATCTGACTCATTAACCATCAGCACTGGTGCTCCCTAAGGCTGTGTTTTGAGTCCACTGCTGTACAACATCTACACACATGACTGCAAAGCCAACAGTAGTCATACCTCCATCATCAAGTTTGCAGATGACACAGTGATCTTGGGCCTGATTAGTAACAACAGTGAACAGTTCTACTTGGATCAGGTTGATGAGGTGGCACAGTGGTGTCAATCTAACAGCTTGACACTGAATATCAATAAAACCAAGGAAATGGTAGTGGATTACAGAAGGCAGCAGCAGAACTACAGTTACACCCCACTAATGATCAGCGGCAACCTGTAGAGAGAGTCACAAGTTTTAAATACCTTGGTGTCCACATTACTGAAGACTTAACATGGACTGTTAACACTCAATATGTTCTGAAGAAGTCCAGACAATGACTCTACTTCCTTCATCAGCTAAGGAAATTCAAAGTTTCTACATCCATCATGAAGGCCTTCTACACTTCAGCGGTTGAGAGTGTTCTAACTGGTAGCATCATCACCTGGTATGGGAACTCCACAGTTAGAGATTGTAGTACTCTGCAGAGAGTAGTGCTTCAGCTGAACGCATCTATAAGAACTCAACTCCCTGCTCTACAAGATATCTATTCCAGAAGAGTACTCCTAAGAGCCCAAAAGATTCTGAAGGACTCTTCTCATCCTAACAATGGATTATTCCTACCGCTGAAATCAAGAAGACGCCTATGTAGTCACAAAGCCAGAACTGAGAGACTCAGGAGAAGTTTTCATCCCCAGGCCATCCGAACTCTGAACTCACACTATACTGACTTTGCACACATTCACTCCTCAGCACTCTCAAACATTTCCCAACTCTGAACTCACACTATACTGACTTTGCACACATTCACTCCTCAGCACTCATGACCCCCCCCCCCCACACACACACACCCACACACACCTACAAGACTTTTAGCACTTTTACATCCCTCTCCCTATGCTACAGACCTTTTATTTATTTTCTTATTTCATCACACGTCAAAACACACACACACACACACACACACACACACACACACAATCTGACTTTCTCCAACTTTTTGCACACTTTTTATTTATTATTTTTGATTTCTCCTCCATCTACCCATGTCCTTTGATTGCCTAGCCTTTCTGCCCCCTCCCCCACCCCACCCCATCCCCAACACACACACTTACATCATCACTGTCATCACTTCACATACATACAGCACACTGCTTGCTACAGTAAGCCTCCCACTACATACTTGCTGCACACTGACCCCCACATACACAGCACATTGTCTTCATGTTACATACTCTTCTCCAACACACATCCTCTACATACTTACAGCACACTGCCCCCACCTACCCACACACACACACACACTACACACACACACACAGTCACTGCCCCCACCTCCCACCCCCTCACCACCACACACACATCTTCACTGTCATCACTCACATACATTACATACAGTACTCTGCTTGCAATAGTAAGTCCCTGCCCCCCCTACATACACAGCACATTATTTCATCAGGAAGCTTCTCCAACACACATCCCCAACATACTTATAGCACACTGCCCCCCATACACAGCACATTGTCTCATGAGGAAGCTTCTCCAACACACATATTGCACACTGCCCTCTCCCCACATACACAGCACACTATCCCATCTCCCCTGTCATCCCCCAACACACACACCAAGACCCCTGGCAGTTGGGTTAGCCCCTTGAGGCGGGATCGCCCAAGGTTTCTTCCCTTGGTAAGGGAGTTTTCCTTGCCCCCTGTTGCTCTTTGGTGCTCCTTGTTGGTGCCCTCCACCCAATCCCAATCCTCCCCCACCTTTTTATGCAACCCTTGCCACTTAATCTACTAAACCCCCTCTTCTACTGCACTTTTTACCCCCCATTAATGCACAAATAGGCTGACACCAGACATAATTTCACTGCATTTCTTACTTCCAGTAACTATATGCATGTGACAATAAACTTCCTTGTATCCTTGTATCCTTGTATCCTTGTATTAAGCCATTGCTAGAGTGCCTACATGACATTAAAGCCTGGATGTCTCTTAACTTTTTAAATTTTAATGAAAAAAAGACTGAAGTCATGGTCTTTGGTGGCACTTCTGTGACCCCCCTGGTTGATCTGGGTTTGTTAGCACAGTACCACAAGCCAATCATAACAAATTTGGGGGTAAAAGTGGACTCTGACCTTAAATTTGACAGCCAGATTAACTCTGTGGTAAAATCAAGCTTTTTCCAGTTGAGGCAGCTGGCAAAAATTAAACCAGTCCTTCAAAAACAGCACTTTGAAACAGTAATCCACGCCTTTGTGACCACCCGGCTGGATTACTGCAATGCACTTTATATGGGTGTTAGCGGGTCCTCCGTTGCTCGTCTGCAACTGGTACAAAATGCTGCTGCCTGTCTTTTAACTAGCACACGAAAGTATGAGCACATTTCACCTATTTTAGCTTCGCTCCACTGGTTGCCTGTCCATTTTAGAATTCATTTTTAAAACTCTTTTATTTGCTTTTAAAGCCTTGCATGGCCTTGCCCCACCTTACCTTTCTGAGCTGCTCCACCCATACACTCCTAGCCGCTCTCTCAGGTCAGATGACCAGCTGCTCCTGACAGAGCCCAGAGCCAGGCTAAAATCTAGAGGGGAACGAGCTTTTGCCGTTGCAGCTCCAAAACTATGGAACAATCTGCCCCTTCACATAAGACAGGCCCCTTCACTGTCTCTTTTTTAAGTCCCATCTTAAAACTCACCTGTTTTCTCTGGCTTTTAACCCCAGGTAGTGTGTTGATGGTATGTAGATGGGTTATGTGGGCAGTATATTTTATTTATTTGATTTGATTTTATTTGAGTGGTTTATTTGAGTTTTTATCTCTTTTTACTTTTATTTCAGTTATTTTTTACATTTATTTTAGTTAGTTTTTATCTCTTTTAATTTTAATACTTTATCCTATTATTGTGCTTCTGTGGTGTCATGTGTGTTTGTTTAAACTGTGCTATATAAATAAAGTGGATTGGATTGGATTGGATAACGGTGGCCAGCAAGGGACATGCGAAATACAGTTCAGTCTTTGGCGTTTGCATGCATAGAAAAAAAACATTAGCTTGGATTCATCTGCAGAATTTCCCCTACATTCAGCAATGTAAGTTACGAACCCATTTTCTACAAGTCACATGTCTTCCTAACATTCCGACATTGAAATTGTATTTGCACAGTCCAGGTTATAGGAGGGCGAAGTCCTGATTACCACTCAGCTTCTATCTGGGGCAAAAATATTAGAGCTAAAATTTCCTAGTCGTAACAATAATAATTAATTAGGACTATTTTCTGCTAAAAATTCATATTTTACGGTCAATGTAGGCTAAACTGCGAGACGTGTAAAAAAAGACAATTACACATTCACATGTCACAATCAGGAATTATTTAAACAAGGCGGTAGTTTCACATAGACTAATAAGTCTTTTATTTGTTGCACTCTCTGGCTAACAGCCTTTAAAGTAGCCTACAGATACATCAACTCTAGGCTCAATTTAATTTCCAGGGAAAGGTGATATCGTCCATCGGCACAACCCTAGCTCAAACGCTCTAGGAGCAGTAGCGGACCCTAAAATTCATTCAACCTGTATTTATTCTCGGAGGGTCATTGAGGGAAGCCCTCATTTTCAATGAAGCCGAGATTACAGAAACAATGAAGTAACAAGATGTAAAAAGAGAGAGAATAAAAGTCTAGGTATAGGCCTATAAATAAAATAAAATAAAACAAAGTAAAATAAATAAATAATAAGATAACATACATTACATTATAGAGGAGGAAGGGGAAAAATACATAAAATCTTAATAAAATAATAATAATTATAAAGACATTTACTTAAAGCAGGTACAAATTGACATAGGAAGGTTTGTAATTACAGATCTGAATTGATTATAGGAAAGTATAGAGTTCAATTTTTATATTACACTGAAGATTATTCCAGGAAGTAGGGTCTGATCTGGTCTGATAGGGACCAGAATTCTACACAAGCATGTCTTAAATATAACCTGGTAATTTCCCAACAATACCTTTGTAAATAAACAGATGCCAATGATTTTGTCTCCTCTCGGTCAAAGATGACCAACCCACCTTACCATAACGGACACAATGATGAGTGCTATAGCCATCACCAGTAATGAATCTCAGGGCAGAATGGTAGACTGAGTCCAGGGCTTTAAGTGAACAAGCAGTAGCATTTTTATATATCACATCACCATAGTCTAAAACTGACATGAAAACTGCTTCAACAACTTGTTTCCTACTTTCCATAGGGAGGCTGGCTTTGTTTCTGTAGAAGAAACCTATTTTTTCTCAGTGTTTTTGCTAGGATGGCCATATGGTAGTTAAATGTGAGTGAAAATAAGTGAATGGAATAATAATAATATGTACACTTAAGAAGAACAATAATGGCACTAGCATTTCTACAATACTGCACTAGATGCACTACACACACACACACATACACAAATACAGGCTCACACTCTCTGTCTCTCTGTTTCTCTCTCTCTCTCTCTCTCTCTCACGTACACACACATATGCACACACACACACACACCACATGTGAGTGCATTATTGAACGATAACATGTCATGGGTGTTGGAACCGTAGGTCCTGGGGGCCCGTCATCGCCGCTTGCAGCTATATTTTAGAAATTGTTTTCTGCAAAAATGATTAATAAGCCATTTTCTTTGCAACATTACATCAAGGATTGCAACATGTTGTCTAGTAGTAGTCTATGTCTGTCTGGAAATAAACAAGTGACATGTTTCTGCAGTATACTACCTTCCGAGTGGAGAAGAAAGAGAGTGGTTACACCGAGGAGGAACTCGAGGAGTCGTTTGGTTTCTTGTTGTTTGAGGATGAAAGCAAGGTATACACTGTAAAAAAACTGCTTATTTAATCAAATTTAACCAATCTGATATCAAGATCAAAAAATCGTTGGTATTGTTTTCAGTAAAAAGAGACTTACCTAGCACTTTGTCGTAAAATCATTTGACTTAATCTAAGAAGAGTTCATCCTGAAAACAAGCAAATGTAGGTTAAACTTTACTTGACAGTATCGACATAAGAGTGACATGACACTGTCATGAACGTGTCGTAAACAAGTCATAAACGTTTATGACATAACGCTTCTGTTATTAAGTGACATTCGTTTTTTTGTCATAACAAGTTGGGGTTAAAGTTAGGGTTAGAGGTCATGTGTCATGACCGTGTCATGTCACTCTTATGTTGATACTGTCAAGTAAAGTGTTACCCAAATTTGTTTGGCAGTGCCTTAAGCAAACTTGTCCTAAAAACAAGCAAATTTGTCTTGATAAGACAGTTTTCTTAAATGAAGTCAGTGATCTTTTGAACGCTCTGTAAGTCTTAATTATTTAAGTCTCAATTCAGTCGTAATTCATACTTAAAACAATACCAAATAGATTTTGTATCTTAATATAAGATTAATAATACTTGGTTAGATTTAATTTTTTGCAGTGTGGAAAATTACTTGTAAAATATCATGGTATGTAATTTTAAGATTGTTTTGATGCATTTTCAGGCAAACACACTTGGGGATAGTGGTTTACTCACTGGACACAGTTCATGCTCTACGCTTGGAGATCCTTCAAAGGGTAAAGGGATAACCCACTGTATACATTTACCATGTCATTGACGGTTTCAATTTGAATAGGCATGTGTGTCTGATTTTTGAATGGATATTACCACAGTAGGTCCAATTTAAGCTCATGTGTTTTCTCTCCAAGGATGTACAAAGAAGAAACACACACACACACACACACTCACACACACACACACACACACACAAGCAAAATAGAGAACAGTGGAATAAGGGCACATGTATACTGATCATGCGCATTAGTTTAGTGAAGAATATCGATGTACTGTACATTACTTAATTACAGTCAACACCAAACTACTGCTCTAAAGTAATATGTTTGTGTTCAGTAGAGAGATTAGGTCAAAACAGATGTTTGTTCTTCATCTGAATTGTTGTCAGCCTACATTAAGCGAGAACACAGAGTATCTTGAACTTCTCCTTAAGGCAGGTGTTGCCAAGATGTTTTGCTTTGCAGGTTAAACAGTGATATAATGGTCAAAGTCCACAGAGATTTTGCTGGTTTACATATTGCTGTTAACTATTAGTGGGATTCTGTTTGTTTAAGTGGAGTGGATCAGACAAGACCCCAATCTGTTATTGTCAGATTAGAATGGTAGACTGTGTCTGCATCATCAAAGATTTACAAGATGTTTTACAGTTTCACATTTTCTAATTATACACTGTTACTGAACAGTCCCATGGCCCTGAGTTTGGCAGCGATGTCATAGAGCATGCATAGTATTATAATTGCCAGAGAATTGCCAGGGGAAGGCGTGATCAGATGCAATAATTGGGTTGAGCCAGGTTGGATTCAGTTAATGAAAGGTTTAATTAAAGCTGACAATCAATGTAAATGTCTGTGTTGATAGAATAGTGTTGAAAATAAAACTACCCTTGCATTGCATTGCAATAGTTATACCCTGCAGTTGGTAGTAGGCATATAAGCAACAGCAGCGGCGGACTGATATTACCTAGGCTACTACTAGGTATCCCGATTGGAGTGAGCTTCTCTATTTACTTTTCGGCGCAGTACTACTAATCGGAGCAAGTATAATTCCGCCGCTGCTAAGAAACTAGTCCCTCAAAATGTAATACGATCATTGAAATGCAAAGATAGAATAATGTTAGAAATAAAACTATCAACACAGACATTTACATCGATAGTCTGGCGTTATAATTTATTTGCCTCGGGTGTACTGTGGAGTGGTTAAGGGTAAAACGTTTTTAGTGGCAGGCTAACACATACTGAAGATGCTAGCCTAGCACCTGCGAACTCTGCAATTAGAAGGACTGGATGAAACGTGTTGAAAACGGTCTCCACTGATAAATATCACACTTGCTAACTTGGAAATGAGGTTCTATGTCCAAAATCCTGAACCACCCCTTTAAATTCACGAAAACAGTGTTGTAGCTTTTCAGACCCGTTTTAAAAACTGTATAACATCTAACCAGGCTGTTAATTTAGGTAGTAGGCTAAAACGATTTTGAGCAAAACATATGCAATATTACATAATCAATTATGTGTTGCACTGAATCATGTCAAGCCGGACTTTTACATCTCTGGTTGGCGCTACGTCATAACAAATCACCACCAAAAGCTGCACTCGAACTCTGCACATTACCAATTTTCATAGGACGGCTACCAGACGACTTTCTGTGTTTCCATTGCTTAACATGACATGCTTCTCACTCGCCTGGACTGAGGATGTGCAGAACCGAAGCCGACTGGAAATGAGTTCAAAGTGACTTCACTTGTCTCTATCGAAGTCTATGGGGTGACTGTCCATTTCTTTTGAAATGTGAAAGTTTTGCCGAGATATGACCTCACTTCCTGTTTGTCGGTTTCACCACTGATTTCGGTTGGCTGTGACAGGGGAATGTCACAGCCAACTGGAATCCTTCCAGTAGCTTTTGTGAGACTTGGTCTGATATGTCAAGTTTTGTGAATATCGGACAAAATGTGTGACCTTTGAAACAAATAGGATTTAAATGTTTACTTTTGTAAGCTTCAGTCTTAAGAAGAATAATGATTAATAAAAACAATGGATTAATCAGATTTGTTTTTAATTTCAATTGTAACACGAAGAAAATGTGATGGTTTTACAAATACAATACCGGTCAAAAGTTTGGGGTCACTTCCATTTCCATTTCACTCCATTATAGACAGAATACCAGCTGAGATCAGTTGCATTGTTTTTTAATCAGGACAGCAGTTTTCAGATTACATTATGTGCTTACAGAATTGCAAAAGGGTTCTTGACTGTTGGCTGATGTTTAATACAATATCTACATTGCCCATTATCAGCAACCATTTATCCAATATTCCAAATGGGACATTCTGTTTACTTATCTGATAGAATTTTAAAGGCTAACTGAGAAAACATTGGAGATAACCTTTTGTAATCTGAAAACTGTTGTCCTGATAAACAATGCAACTGATCTCAGATGGTGTTCTGTCTATAATGGAATGGAATGGACATTTCTGTGACCCCAAACTTTTGACCAATAGTGAATGTGACTAGGTGCTATATTTTGGTAGTAACTAGGTTAGATGAAGAATCTGATATTTCATGAAATACATATGTGGTAAAAATATTGATATCACAACATTCTTTGTTTGACAGGAGTGTATGTTTCAAAGTACTCAGACTGCCTGGATGTGAAACGATGGTACTGTGGGAAGTCTGGCTATATTGCTATAGTGAGACTTACAAAGGTAAAAAGGTTTTTTTTTCTGTTGTGTGTTAAGCTTTACTGTTTTACACATTATGTCAGGGCTTAAAGGTGCCATGTGTAATGTCCGCCAAAAAATCAATTCATACTCCACATTCCATAAAAGATGGGGGCAGCATACCTCCAGAAAGTAAGTTGGTCTTTCCTAGAGTAACAACCGAGACACGTGTATTGCAGTTTGGCTGGTGGTTATGTTGCCCGCATACTGCCTCCCATGGCCGAAACTGGTATTATGACACCTGTCGGGCTGTGGCTAGTAATTTAGCATGATAATTCAGGCTCATTTTTTGGATACTTTAACCTCAATTCTTACACATGGCACCTTTAAAGCACATAAAATGTCTGTGTCTGAAGTTATTGGACATTGGCTTACGCCTGAGTTCAGACACAGTGCCTGAAAACTTTAAACTAGAGGTCTGCGCGGCACCGATTTTTTCAGTCCCGCGCCTGCCCACTCCCGCAATATTCTGTCCCGCTCCTGCAATAATGTGTCATTGTTAGTCCCGCTCCCGCTTGCATCTGTAACATTAGGTCCCACTCCCGTCCACAAAAGCCCGCAGTAGGCCTATATGTAGGAGTGATATTCAGTTTTACAAAAGGAGCACTTGACACACACAACGGAAAAGACTACCTCTCTCATCCCGCCCGCTCCCGCATAGAGCTTTCAAAACATGTCCCGTGCCACACTCTTTTGTGTCACGACCCGTGGGTCCCGTGGTACTCTTGCGGGAGTGCAGACCTCTACTTTAAACCCTGCATTATGTTCATTATATAGAATACATTATTCTATGCTGATGTTGGTTTTATAAATAAACTTTTCCACAACTGTTTTGTATGTAGTGATTAGAACGAAATTGTGTGGTGATGTGCATCTTTGTCTAACTATTCCTGTCTTGTCAAAAGGGCAGAGTGAAAGAAATGAGTGACAACTACACTGTGAACTTCACTCCTCCCACAGAAGGGTTTGACTGCCATGAGTCAGATCAACTCAGCACAGTCACAGCCACTACCAGCTCCTTTCTGGCATTTGAGAGAACTCAGGTATTTCAAAGAGCAATTGTAATGCATATACACAGCTCCAAAAAAAATAAAGGAACACTTTGAGAACACATCAGATGTTAATGGGAAAAAACATCATCCTGGATATCTATACTGATATGGATTGGATAATGTTTTATGTGAAAGGATGCCACATTGTTTTTTTGCAAATGAAAATGATCGACCTACAGAAAGCTGAATTCAAAGACCCCCCAAAAATCAAAGTGAAAAAATGATGCGGCAGACTAGTCCATTTTGCCTAAATTTCGTCACAGCAACTCAAAATGGTACTCAGTAGTTCATATGACCCCCACATGCTTGATGACGTTAGAACATGTTCCTAATGAGACGGTGGATGATGTCCTAGGAGATCTGCTCCCAGATGTGGGCACGCCCATCACTGAGCTCCTTGACAGTCTGTGGTGCAACCCCTGGTGTTGGATGGACCAAAACATAATGTTCCAGAGGTGTTCTATTGGATTTAAGTCCGTGGAATGTGGGGGACAGTCAATGGTATCAATTCCTTCATCCTTCAGGAACTGCCTGCACACTCCTGCCACATGTGGCCGACCATTGTTGTGCACCAGGAGGAACCCAGGGCCCACTGCGCCAGTGCAGGGTCAGACAATGGGGTCGGAAAATTTCATCCCGATACTAATGAGCAGTGAGAGTGCTGTTGTCTTGCCCTGTACATCCCTCCAAGGATATGCCTCCACAGACCATCACTGACCCAGCACCAAACCGGTCATGCTGAATGATGTTGCAGGCAGCATAACATTCTCCACGACATCTCCAGACCCTTTCATGTCTGTTAAATGTGCTCAGAGTGAATCTACTCTCATCTCTGAAAAGCACAGGGCGGCAGTGGCAGACCAGCCAATTTTGTATTCTATGGCAAATACCAATTGAGCTTCACAGTGCTGAGCAGTGAGCACAGGACCATCTAGAGGCCATCAGGCCCTTGGAGACACAGTAATCTTTCTGGCAATGGAATGTATTGGTGTGCCATTCTGGAGGAGCTGGACTACCTGTGCAACCTCTGACCAATGACACTGACCCTAGCTAAATACGAAACTAGTCAAAAATCAGTCAAGAAGGATAAAGTTGAAAAAATGATTAGTTGCCACCACCTGTAAAACCATTCCTGTTTTGGGGGTTGACTCTCAGTCTCCCCTCTAGTGTACCTGTAGTTAATTTCGTTGACACCAAAGCAGGTGAAACTGACTCACAACCACCTCTGTTACGTAACTGGCCAGATCAATATCCCACAAGTGTGATTGACTTGATGCTATACTCCTATATTCCAGTGTTCCCTTATTTGTTTTGAGCAGTGTATAATTCATACAACAGTATTTATCTCCTACAACATCCCGGTTCATATGGTGATGGTCATTTTAGTCACTCTGGCAGAATGTTAACAGTGCTTATGTGTAGAATTTGAGTTGCCTTGAAACCACCATTACGTCCATGACAGCACTATTTCATTGATGTGTATAGCAGGCATTTGATAGAATGCGTCTTGGCGTACAACGTGGAACTACGGTCCAAAGCATAGACAAAACTAGCTGATTAGCATGTTACGCTTAGTGGATCTGGGCAACATGGAGCATAGCGTTTTTGACATTACATCAAAATGAGTATTTCTACTCTATTTTTATTCTTTTACTTTTTCTAGGTTATTTTTGAACGTTTTAACTAAAATTTCTACACTTGATGTTGTTTAGTATGGATTAAGGCTAGACAATATGACTAAACAGCTCATGTTGATATGCTGAGGTTGTGATTGAAATGATCACTGAAAAATGTTTTGTTGACCATGAAAGCAATGTTTCTGTTTTTTTTACGTAAAATGTGTGTTCCTGAGCAATCTTGTGTTTGCATCTTACAGCACTATATGTATGAGCTGTTGACTGGAGGTAAAGACACAGAGAAGTGTCCTCGACATGTGTGCCCATTTGCAATAGTGGCATTTTCTTATGGCAAAGCACATCCTACTGTTCCTGAATCATCAGAAAAAAGGTACAGTAACTCTATGGCCTTGTAGAGGATATGTGTAGTATTTATGCAAACTCAACCTTGGATGTCACAATACTAGCAGAGGTGTGACCCTAATGCACAACAACAAGATTATTTCAGATTCAGTAGTAAAATTTAGGAGACACACAACAACATTTAAACATTTAAACAGGAAAGGAGAGAACTACACAGGACTTAAGAAGATTGACAAGGCACAGGCAGGAAAGGAACAAGGCAATGATGAGGGGAACAGAAGGAGACTCCGGTGAGAGGGCGGAGACATGGGTACAAAAACAAGGAGCACATGACAAGGATAAAAAAGGAGTGCATGGTACAGGATACAGGAAGAAAAAGCAAGGCACAACAGGAAGGGACAGAAATACAAAATATGGCAAAACAAGAGAACAGTGAGAAAACAAAGGGCTTTTCCGAAACTAGTCACTTCACCCTCTCCCTCCGTTTTCACATTCACGCAGAGTATGAAGCCATTGGCTGCCAGCCATTTTAATTGCAGAGAGCCCCATACTGTCAAGCGTTTTACAGCATTTTGACTGATTTTCCAAGACTCACAGAACAGTGAGTTTTATGACTATGTAAACACCTAAACTATCAAAAGAAAGAGTAGACTCTTCTTTTATCAGGAAAAAACCTTTGTTTCTACCTTTTTCCATTATTTTGTAATCGGAGTAGAACATAGGTTGGTTTCACCAAAAACATCTGTTTTTGACCTAAAAATGGAGAAAACAAGCTTTTTGTGAAAAGAAACTTTTTTGCTCTAGTGACACCTCCAACATATGAAAAGTGGTTTCCTTCCATAAAACAGCAAAAACAACATTGAGAAAGGTCTTTTGATAGCAAAATAATATTTTTTTTTTCAAATATATAACCAAGTAAATAGTTCCCGGTTGATCCAGACGGCAAGCACTCATCTGAAGAATCCGGGACAGGTTCACTGAATTTATTATCTGATTCGGAGCTGTCTGCTTAGCTGAGCTGTGGTGAAACATGCCGTGTGCTACTTTCTCCATTTGGCCCGGGTTTTTCGTCAGTGGCTTTACATTGTGCCTCTCCTTGGTCTCGGTTGTTGCAAATAATCGCGACACTACTGCGACTGCGACACATACTCTGTTCGAGTGTTAGCTGTCTGCAGTTTACGAATTTATTATTACGTCTCGCCAGCACCATGTTCTCTTTCTTCTAATAGGCTTCAGCCATAGACATCATATAGCTTGATTAGCTGTTTTCTCTACCACTCTGGGGCTTCCTAGGGCCACCTAGCAGGTCAGTTTGCTAGTACATTCTCTGTTTACAAGCCTGACTTTTAGTGACAAGCTCCGCCAGATCGTTCTCCAGCCCACCACGTTGAAAAACGTAATTGACGTTTATAGACGTCATTGGCAGTCAACGGTTGTATTTAAATTGACATCTATAGACGTCATTGGCAGCCAATGAGTTAAGGACCATCCAAAACCGATTACTGTTAAGTGGTAGTGAGTTATAAACCCTTCAACGCCGAGTGAACACCGATGCCCCCTTGTCGAGGATGCATCAATTAATGTGGCACGTCATGAACGCTTCATACAAATGTGAGTTCTGTGTAAGTACACCTGTAAACAAATCCATGCATAGGCTGTGTCAGAACCTGATTTCACTAGGCGGAATTCGTCCCAAAGAGTGCAGTATTATACCCTGCGCACTAGGGATGTAACAATACGCTCAACTCACGTTTCGAAATGATTAAGGATTTTAAGTTCACAATGCGATATTCTCACGATTTTTTAGTTAAATAAGCTGCGGTCAGTGTTTCCTGCTGAAAATATGTTAGTTGAAAGGTGCCTCTATAATAATATATTATATTATGTAGTCTATATTATTATTATTATTATTATTATTATTATTATTATTATTATTATTATCGTTATTACCATTATAATTATTATATTTTTTATTCCACTGCTTGGTTAAATTTCCCATTGTCCTGCGTTCTTTAGAACGTGTATTAACCATATGTTGTTTGCCCACCAATGAAGTAGATCCAATTTTTTGCCCGTATCACACTAGTATATTAATTCGCCGAACTCATGAAGTTTAAATGAACTGTCACGTTGCATCCGAGATATAAAATACAGACTTTCAGAACATAGCAACATTAGCATATGACGGAGGTGGCTTTTTAGCTAATTGGATGCATTAGGCTAAGTAAAGTTCATCAGAATCCTGGGATATGCCCACTTGAGAACGGGAGAGATAGAACTAATGACTGGCCTTTGGCCATAGCAACCAAAGATTCTAGAGCGGACCTTTTAGAACTAGTAACGGCAGTTTGTCCTGCAAGTTGAGAAATTAGTTGATATGTATCAAGAACCAAACTAGATTTTGTTCAAATCTACACACCTATGGCTACTAAAAAATGTAAGGTTCATTTATCAAATTTTGAAGTATTAAAATACATCGTTGTTTTAGAATTTTTGAACGAAAGGGTTGGTAATTGGTGGTTTTACGATAGTTCTACAAACAAGACAATTTTAGCGATTAAAACGTTTAAATTATAACAGGAAATGTACACAACGCAAATAGCAACAGTGAGCGGGATAATGGACTCCACGGTGTTCAGTTAACAGAAATTAATGCAGTTACAAGGTTTAAACGGCCCTCCGATGCACATCGGGCTGATTTACAACTTCAAACTTCCATTAATTTCTGTTAACCCTTAGAACCTGATTGACGAAAAGTGCGTCAAAAAACACACCCTCTCTTCTCTGTTACATTGCTCCGTTCATCACAGCGAGATGAAACCTTTATTACGTGACAGAGGAGAAGTGGGGCTTTCCAACGAGACCACGCACTTGTCTGTATGTTAAAGTATGAAAATTTAAAAAAATCTTCAAATTAAATCAAATTGCATCATATTTACAGTCTATAGGCTACTTCTCTGCGTTCACCTGCACACCCATTACTCTTGTTTAAATTACTCGCGGACCCGTAATCGGATAGATATGCCACGCATGTCATTTGATACCAAGTACATCCTTCTGGGTTATAAAACAGATGAAGTGACGGCAAAATAATAACTTCATATAGCTGGACTTACCCCACGTTTTTGTCTGTTTTTGTGGCAAAGCATATATATAATCCAGCGCTATCGTGTGTTTCTCTATGGCAAAGCATTTTCATTATCCGGTTTTGAGATCCTAGCAAATTCCTGCATGGCATCCAGTTCAAGGCTCACATTGCATCCCAATTTGTTTAACAAAGAAACACCTTTTTTGCTTTTACTTTGTTCATGGCAATCCAGTAAAAAGTTGAGAATCATTATGAGTGCATACACATAGGCACGCAGGCTAACACGCAACCTCGGGTCAAGTCAGGTCAGATCAGTTCGTGTCACAGATATGGAGCACAGAAAAGTCATTTTTCATCACTAAATAAAAAATGGCATTTATTTCCTTAAATCACACACCACATATTTCTGTAAATTGCTCAGCCCCAGAGTATCCCTCCAACATGTCAATTATATTGCCCAATTCAGGACAGTCTGCCCTACACAAACATGAAATGCATGTAGAGCTATGAGCTTGCTGTGGTGTAAAAATTAAAATAAAATCAATGCTAGTACTAATACATGAAATGATGGCAGATCTGGATAGCCTAGACTCTGCTGAAAAAAAACTATATAATATGTGTGTGTGGCACTTACAATGACCAGAATAAATCCTTATGAATAAAGGTAGTGAAAATGCCCTAAAAACAGCTTAGGGTTCTAAGGGTTAACTGAACGCTGTGTCGTCCATTATCCCTTACATAACTACTGATATAAAAACAAAAAATACTGTGCAAGGAGAGGCTGTGTACAGTGGATAGGCTACTATTTGTCTTTGGTAAAGTTGTTCTACATTGAAAGAGTTATGAAGTTATTTATTTCTTTATTTCAGGACATAGTTCCATCGCAATTATTTTTTTTCTCAACTGGTTGTAATTTTCACACGTGTGTATCATTTCGATTCACAGTGCTTCAACATTCCCGTCGGTACTCCTTTAAGGGTTAATGGTTATAAACTGTCACAAAAAACAATGGAAATGGTTACAAAACTTTTTGTAAATGCAATTATGGTATTTTGCATATTTCACTTGTGAACTCACATACTGGATGTAACTGAAGTACATGGTACTGTGCACTATGTTCACATCTCTTCTGTCCTTTTTTTCAGTCAAGAGAAAACAGGTAAGAGTTATGTTACTACACATACACATTTCTTTTTACCTTAGATTGGTATTACACAACTGCCACAGAAGCCTAAATGTCAACAGTTAATGTTTTTGATATGGCTGAGTGCTGAGAATAACTTAAAAATTCCTGGACATTTAGCCATAGTTATATTAAATGTTATGGATTTTATATATAGATTTTTATATGTTTGACGTACATCATCAACTACTATAGTTTTCTACTGTATTTTCTAAGATTTCATCTGTTTAGAGATTGCACCAATCTTTTTTTAAACAGTGTTTTACTACCAGCCCTGGACAGGCCAATTGGTGGTTGATTCTTTAGTCTATGAAATTGGACTAAAGTCCAGCAATGGAGCTCTGTTACCAGCTAAACTGTATGTTCCTACTTTTTACTTTACATTTATGGTAGAAAAGCTTTTTACATTAGACTTAATCATTACTTATTTAACAACCAATGTCATTTAATCAATTAATGTCTCATTGCATTGATATCTTACCAGTCTTGCTTCATATCTTGTGTCATTTCAGCCCGAAGACATTAAAGATCAAAACTGTAATGAGAGTATCTGATCTGAGGATGTTATTGCCAAAAGACATTTTTGAAACCTGTTTTTCTGGTGAAGGTAGGGTTTGGATCAGTTTGATCTTGTGAAACAAAGCTTACTGGTGTTATAAAAACAAGTCTAAACATCCATATTTGTGTTAATTTTGTGGCCATAATGTCAGAAGGCCAGTTTTGTGGTAGATGATTTCATAAACAAAGTACTGTTTCCTCTGTATTGTAATTCTGTTATTGCAGTTATGGTGGGAGGAAAATGTTGCACTCTTTTTGAAGTGGTATCCACTGTGACAGATGACAACCTTCTCTCAATTCTTACTGAGGAGGTGAAGGAGAAAGACATGGTGAGTTTTTGAAGACAATTACTTTTTCTAAAATAATGTTACACCAATAGTCTTACCTTAGTACTCATCATGAGAACTTTTCTACCCACAGGCTCTTGTTTTTCAGTTGGATGACGCTGGTTTTTTTGTGTTGTTGCACTCATCTTACTTCCTTTCGTATGAAGGTAGAACACTTCCTTCAATTTCTGCAGTTCATGTTCCAGTTGTGTTACAATGCATTATTCAAATGATAATATTCAGACTGTGATCTTTCTATTGATATCATGAATCTCAATTGTGGTGTCATGGTAATTGACATCACCTTTTGTTGAAGGAAATCTTTTCAGATAAAGGCCAGTTCAGATCCAAAAAACGAGATGAGGTGCAATGTTAAGTCAGAACCTTGCTGCAATGAAGTGTTCTAAAACAAGTGGATAGTTTACCCTAGTATTACCCTACCCGAGGACAAATGTGTGAAGGCTATACTATGCTAGGTTTTAGTAAAGCATGGTTTAGTGGAATAACTGTTCCATACAGTCTTGCAGATTCCTTCAAATGCGCCACTGACTGTCAAAATACCGATGCAGATGTCATTCTCATTAGTTTAAATGATGTTACGCCCAAAACACACCCATGATGATTAAAAAACATAAGACCCACCTTCTTGCGCCGGACATTTCATAAAGTTTAAAAAAAAAACCCAATACGGCCTGGACAAACCCCGAAATTTGCTTAAACTATTTGCCAGTGACCATGTGCTTTAGACTGTCATAATAGGGCCCATAGTGTAGCTACATTCATGAGATGATCCCATATTTGCCAGTTTCAAGTCTCTTTTGCCATTATATAAATATTTAAATGACTTGATCAGTGCTAGTCTGTTATTAATTTGTTGACAGTTTGCAGATCAGACAGGCCCTCGCGACAGCTTGTTGCGACAGCACAGTAAGGATTGTTTGTTTTGGAATGAATTTGTGACTTTGTTTCAGATGCAAATTCAGAGAAAAAAGAAGCACTACAAGGCATGTTTATATTCCCAGACTCTCGAACTATACAGCGAGGTAAATCTTTATCATTCTCAAAAATGCAAATCAAACTGCTGTTATTTTTAAAACAGTAATTAGAAAGATGTATTTATCTGTAGTAATAATAATAATACTCTTTAGAACACTGTCTTTTAATTTAGTCTCGTTAGTTCTCTCTTTCTGAACTCTCCTTTAAGATTCTTATGTGAATATCTTCCATCTATTTCAGATACTAAGAGTTGTCGTAGAAAGTCACCACTATCATCAGAAGTTCTCCAAGTTCTGCCAGCATTGAACTATGCAGAGACAGAAATGGAGAAGTCTGGTCCGGGTCAGCATGAGAAGATTACATTACTCCTGGAGAAACACCTTGAGCATTATGGGACTCTGATTCATCCAGGATTGCAAAGCAGTCCCCAAAGAGAGGCCAGTATGTTTCCTGACCAGTATGATGTGCCTTATGTGTTCAAACACCTTTTTCCAACACCAAAGTGGACAGAAGTCATCAAGTTACAAGTGAGGTCATATTTGGATCAGCCCTGCTCCTTTGAGTTTTCTGTGAAAAGAGCTACTGAGCTGCTTTTGGCTGGTCGAGAGCAGCGCAGAGACGACCCCGATGATGAGGTGTATTACTGCATCTCATCACCAGAGGAATCTCCTAGGAGCCCAACAGTTGTATGGCTTGAGAAGCCTTCTGAAGCAGATGCCAGCTGCCCTACTGACACATTTGTGGAGATTCAACATGCAGCTGAACAGTTATCAGAAAGTTGTGAGCCAGAGTCACCCCCTGAATCTATACAGCCTGAACTGTCTGACTTAAGTAAACTCAGTGATACTGAGATACTGAGCAAGGGAAGCATTCCTGCCCTCAAAACTTTACCTACAACTTTAGGATTTGATCTTGGAGAAACAACAATATCCATGGAGATAACTCAGCCTACAGCTGCAGTGGTCACAACAAATGTATTGACATCTTCTTTCCCAAAGGAGTGTGACACTGTGAACTCTTGTGATGACCAAGCACTGCAGATGAGCACAGCTGCTCAGGAGGTGGTGACAAATGAAAGTAGACTCCCTATCAGTTCAAAGACCAATGCACCTTTGGAGGCTAGTGATGCCAAAATTGTTATGACTGAGCCAGATGTGCATCTGGGTCCAGAAATAAAGAGAGCACCATCTCAAACTGACTGGAGGAGCCTACCTCGGCGTAGAGGCAGGAAACGCAAGAGAATATCTAAAACGTCTGTGTCAAAAATTGACGTCAGTGCATTCCAGCAGTTTATCCCCTGGTGTTGCAACCAAGGACTCAGATGGTCAATGCATGGGAGCTGAACAGAACCAACCCGATACTGAAAAGGACCAGTCAATCCTGCTGAAACTGAACAGTGAGGATAAGCCATCTGTTGATCAGGTTGAATTGCCAAGCAGCACCAGTGAATGTTGGGAAAATAGTAATTCCCCGAGTCAGGAAAAAGTAGAAAACATTTCATTTGAAGCTGATATTCTCTCTAAAACTAACTGGAAAAGTCTACCTAGACGTTGCAGGAAAGACCAGGACAGTCAAACTGATGTACCCAAAAGGGGTAAGATAGAGCTTTTGGGAGAATCTAGTAAAGAGACTACACAAATCCATCCAATGAAAAGGAAGATGGAGAGAGAGAGTCTAAGATATGGTCTAAAAACTATTGTCACTGACTGTGGAAGGATATTTGTTCCCCATGGCTCTGAAGTGCCTAATAAGGATTTAGATTTAGTGGTAAAGCGGCAGAAAACAGCTGATGGCGAAAGTGGTTTAAAGAAAACAGAGGTTGAAGTTGAAGAGTCGATTTCACTTTCAAAATCATCACATAAAGCGGACAGTGTAGATATCAATGAGACCATAAATGCTGATTTGGTACCAAAAGTAAATGACAAACAAGATTCACTACCTTTGACCAAAGAAACAGGGGCAACTACAAAACACTCGGAGGAATCCCCAGATCAAAATTCAGACACACCATGTCAGACAGTCCACACATCTCCTACTTTTCAGGATCAACAAAACACTGGAAATGAGTCTTCCAGTGCAGTAAAAATAGCTGCAGATGAAACTCAGTTAACAGATACTGAAAAAGTTAAAGAAGCAGGTAGCACAGAACCTTCTCAAAAGAAAAAGAAAAGAGCCACTGAATACACTATTATTTCAATCAGTCAGTTAAGAACTGTTTTGAGGAGAGGCAAAAAAGATAGTGATTCAGCTGCAGAAAAGGGAACGGAGGGGGAAAAAACTGAGTCTAAGCCTAATTCAGAGAGACCCCAAGGTGATGATAAAAACAAAGATGACTGTGAAAGCAACAGTGACAGTGTCACTCAGGGTTACCCAGATCAAAAAAGCCCAGCAGAGCAACTTCAGCCAAGTCAGAAACCTCAGAGTGCGCCGAGTTCTGAACAGGAACCATCTGACAAAAAACCCTTGGAGCCTAGCATAAAGCTGTCTGAAGACTTGACAAAGTCTAATTCAGAGAGACCCCAAGGTGATGATAAAAACAAAGATGACTGTAAAAGCAACAGTGACAGTGTCACTCAGGGTTACCCAGATCAAAAAAGCCCAGCCATTCCAACAACTGAAGATTCAGAACAACTTCAGCCAAGTCAGAAACCTCAGAGTGCGCCGAGTTCTGAACAGGAACCATCTGACAAAAAACACTTGGAGCCTAGCATTAAGCTGTCTGAAGACTTGACAAAGCAGGCTCAAATCAGGCACGTTTCATCTGATGAAAATGTGCCATTGCCTAAAAAGGCATCACCAAAAGGAAAGAAACGTGCCAATTCCTCAAGAAAAGGGCGTAAGGGGAAAGCCAAGGACGTCTTCAAAGAAAATGGTAAGTATTTTCTCATGAGATTGATGATATTACAATATGTGTTACTTTTGATTGTGTTAGTTTTATTACCGGATCATGCTGGAAATGCTTTTTTAAGGTTGTCATAGTGCTTCAGTCTGGCCCATGCGATGCCTTTACAATTTGAAAAGAAATAAATAAAAGATATCTGACTCATGATCATACTGCATGCATGACATGCAGTGTGACCCTACTCTCAAGGAGAAATTCTCTTCATCTTCACTGGACAAGTTCTACGGTGCATTAAACAAGGGTTCATTTTCATGCAGAGGCATGCACAAAAGATGGCTGTTTTATTCGGTTTCACATATGTGTGCGAACAGACTTTCTCTGTGACGACCAACCATCTGTTGTCCGTTTTGCGCATCTCAACGTCCAACATGACACCAGACTTTGATGATCTAGTAAAAAGAGATGACCGCCTTAATCATGCTGATTGAGAAGCCTCTTCCAACCTGTAGACCTACTTGCGCTGATTGCCAATAGGGAAAGCCTATAAATAAAGCTCATAATAGGATCATATAGGAATTATTTTAAGTTGACTTCTGCTGACACTGATACAGATGGATGTTTAGGAAATCATTGCTTTCGTGAACAGAATACAAAATCTAAGAGCCTATAATAATGATAAAAGACATAAAAAAGTGATTCAGCTGAGTCTCCCAAATTGAACGGAACGTACACCTTTCAAGGTGTTCCGAGGCAATCAGAGAAAATCCAGCAAAAAATCAAATAATGAAACCCAAATGTATTCGTAAAATGGCCAGAGGTGGAAAAAGTATGAAAATATTGTACTCAAGTAAAAGTACCAATACCTTGATGAAATACTACTCAAGTACAAGTTAAAATACCTCAAGTATGAGTAAAAGTACTCAAGTAAAAGTAAAAAGTAGTTTAGTTTAGTTAAGTTAGTTTTTTTTAGTTAAGAACAACCAGTTTCACCAAAGTTTTTAATGAGGGAGATACAGCACTCAAAAATCCTCCATAGTAATGCATGGGGTTAGTTTGTAACGCCAATATGGCAGTTGTCTACACATCATATGTCTACACATATCACAACCCTTCCGCGGCAAAACGTTGACATGTGAATACATTGAGCCAATCATGTGGTGTGTTGTAAAATACATTGAGCCAATCATGTGGTGTGCTGTGAAGACATCGTGCCAATCATCTGTTGTGATCTCGCTGCTGGAGCAAGATTGGTGTAGTGAAGCCTTACGCACACGCATTTCTGCTGAAATAGATGCACGATAAGTACCCAAAAAGTATTGCAATATGGCTGCCGAGTTCTCCTTTAAGTTTGAGCAGTAGTTGATTTTCAAAGTTAGTTGCACTCATCCTTGGGTCGCTTTGCAGTGAACAGTAATCCAGCACAACTGAAAAGCCCCTCACAGGCAGCTGAGGCAGACAGGCCAATATTGAGTTGCAGAGTTTTTTTTTATATTTTGAAACGAGCAGAATGTTCAGCAGATTAAAGGGCGTTGTACTGGGGGGGAAAATGGGAAATATAGGGCCCCAATGGAGGAGAGGGCCTGTGAAAAGTGGAATACAGGGGGCACAACATTTTCACCAGGCATTAGTAATAACTCAGGTAATCCACACATAAAAAATCCAAACAACTCCATAAGTAGAGTCATGTAATGAAGTGGAATAACACAGGGGAAAAGTATTAAACATGCTAAGAAAAAGCCCTAAGGCAAGGAAAGGGAAGGAATCCATATAGAGAGTAGTTATCCTTGCTATCTGTGCAAATTAATATGAGCTTGGTTAGTAGCCTACATATTGATGGGCTATAAAAAGGGTTTTCATTACCAAGGTGTCACACAAGAAACATTTCATGATGGATAAAAGCAAAAAGCTCTCCCAAGACCTTTGCAACCTTATTGTTGCAAAACATATCAATGAAACTGGTTACAGATGCATTTATCTGCAAGTGGAAGAAACATCACTGCATCATCAACCGGCCATGCACAGGATCTCCTTGTAATATTTCTGACCAGGGAGTCAGAAGGATAGTCAATTCCAAGAGTCAAGGACCACTCGGAGAAAGCTCCAGAAAGACTTGAAGGCAGCCAATTCAATTAAATAGTTTTGGATTAAAGATCAGGATTCACAAGAGGGACCCCTGGAATCTGTTTAGAACAATGGGCCAAAATCAGACCTGATACTGCGACCAATACGTTTTGTCATACAGGAAATGTCTTGAAGCTGTCTTTACAAACAAAGGCTTTTCCACAAAGTATTGAAGAAATTTCAGTAGGCATGCAATACTTTTTTCCTGTGTCATTCCACTTTAATACACAAAACTCTTATGTTTGGATTTTTTATATGTGTGTTAATATAATGTGTGGTGAAAATTTCGAATAGACTCACTGGAAGTTTAGGCTAATTACTGAAAAAATAAAAAATAAGCGTTCAATACTTATTTCCACCATATATTTATTTTACTTGAATATTTTAACTTCCAAATTAAATGTCAAAATGAATGTCAGACGAAATTTAAAGGTTGACTGACTGGATTTTGTATACAAAACATAGTGAAAACTGTGTAAGGTCACTCTCACTCTCCCTTGCTAAAGAGCTAAATGGTTTAGTCTGCCTGCACGATTCATAAGGTAGTCTATCTTTTGTTTATTTAGTTGAGCATCGCTAGTAGTGGACCGCTAATTGTTTTGCTGCTGGTGCAATGTCTTTCTCCAAGAAAGCCAAGTCAGGTTACTAAAAACAAAGGCCAAAACAGGAAAAAGAGAGACATCAAAATGAGGGGAAACAACTGCTAATAAACTTCTTTCCAAAGAAAGGTGAGCACAAACGTCAAAACCACGAAAATCCCATGGTGTTTGCTTAAATATCTCCATAATCATTAGTGCTAAAGCGAACTGAGACAACCGATTGGAATAGCATAAAATACACTTTCATAGGTTAGGCTAATCTGATGCATTTCGTGATCCAGTCTCCATCACTTTCAGAAAGACTGCATGGCGCCAGCTTGATTCATGTCCTGTTGTAGGCTACATGCTGATCATTATCACTAGGCTAGTGGTTTAGGGGCGATTTTTTCTCTCCCTTTCCGTTTTTCGTTAGTCTTTTTTTTACTCAAGTAACGGATGGGATTTTTTGATGTAGCCGGTACAATACTTCACTCAAAATGTAATCAAGTAAAATTTAAAATACTGATTTTCTAAACTACTTAAAAAAATACAAAATACACAGAAAAACTACTCAATACAGTAACGTGAGTAAATGTATTTCGTTACTTTCCACCTCTGAAAATGGCAAATGTATTCGTAAAAGGAGTAACTGTAGGCCCATAGGCTCAGGATTGTAAAAGTGGAGAGAAGACAAAACAAGGTGATTTTGATGCAAAGCGGATTTATTTAACACAGTGTTATCTGTAAGTGAATCCCAGTATGATCAAGAGGGATAAAAACAGTTCAATCAATCTGTTCATTTAGTTAAATTGCCTTTCTAAAACGGATAGTTACGGTCTTTGATTGTGATTGGCTGAATTGTGCTTGATGCCAGTGTGAAACCCAACGCAAACCTTCACGTTGACCACATTTCACTCAGTATTACCAAAGATTCTAGAGCGCTACGCGCAAGATGGATTACTGGCTGGAAAATACGTTGGATATGTTGAAGTACGTTCTATGACTCTATGGGCGCCATTTTAATAAGCTCAGGTGTCGTCACAGACGCTGGCTACCGTGGGAATCCTATTCACCCCTTGCAAGTGACGTCACGTTTTGTTCGCGCCACAGCAAAATAGACTAGTGGACGGCAAGAACACGAATCAAATCAATGGGTTGTAATGGGACATATCGCACAGCTAGGAGATTATAGTGAGATTTAACCGTAGTAATGCCCTTCCACGACTGTTGGCTTATTGTTTGGAATACAACAACATCCCATGTTCTTGCATAGATATATTTTGGTTTGTTTTCTTTGTGTTTCGGGAGTATTTCAACCACAATTGCATGCTTATCTCCTCAGTGTATGAAGCACATCAGCGGTTGCTATAGCAACCATAGACTCTGAACAGGACGGCATATAGCACTTAGGCAAAGTCTTTGGCAAGATCTGAATGTAAACAGATAATACCGTTCAAGTTTTTTTTTAATTTCCTATTTCTTTCAATTCTTTAACTTAAGACATGTAAGAAGTAAGTTTATTCAGCTGGGCAGCGTACAAACTGACGAGTTACATTAGCCCTAGCACTATGAGCTACGATAAACGTTAGCTAGAATAGCTAGCTTCTAAGTGTGGCAGCTAGTTATTATTTCATGTTCTGATATGACATTCTTAACGTTTTGACTATGTTACAACTGATAAAAGCAAGACAAATAAAGTAACCAAATCGCTTTGCAATATTTTAGTCCAGAAATACTTATGGGTGTTCATTTACCATAATGTTAATTACAGTAGCCTAACGTAACGTATCTCCCCTGGCTGTTACCACCAGTTTTAATAACTTTACATTTGCGATCATGACCCATTTCATCTAACAACACCACTGGCATCTTCTTTGACTATCAGACCCCAAACAGCAATACATTGAACTACAAAGATGTTATAGTAATGGTGTTCAGTTCATCATAATCTTTATGACATAATGTAATTTGCCGTCCGTCTCCCATCTTTTTGCCGTCCAGCATGAAGCCGTCACGTGACTTAAGTCACGTGTCTGCAAGGGGTGAATAGAGCTGGTAAGTCCCGCCCATCCGCTAAACCCCCAGTGGACCTCTAGATTGAAAAATCGTCAATGCAAGTGAATGTGAGAAAATAATTATTTTCTGGTCCCGCTTTGATTTGTGCCATGAATGTGAACATATGTCGTCTGTGAATTTTTAATATAATTTTTCACGTTACGAGTTTGACAGTATATTATATGATTCTTCGGCTATCAGTTGTGGAAAAGACATAACGAGAAAGACTACATGTCGCCTGTGACGTGAGCTCATCGCTAACATTAGCTGAGATGCTAGTTTTTGTAACGGCAGGAATAAACACACATGGTAACAAAAATATTTGAAACATGTCTAGCTTCACTCAACACATTAACACTATGAGACAGTGTGATTGTAAAGTTGTATGGTTCACTGTGTTCAAAGTCGATCTTAATAACCCTCTACATCTCGACCAACTGATGGTTGTTATGGGAAACTAGTGATCTGTCGTCTAGCGGAAAGTTGTAGTCCACAAAGTGCTCTCACACAAAGTTTAACCGCATCAAACTTCTACCCGCTCAATTGTAGCATTCTTTACACGAAAATGTATATTAAAAATTCACAGACAACATATGTTCACATTCATGGCAAAATTCAAACGGGACCAGAAAATAATTATTTTCTCACATTCACTTGCATTAACGATTTTTCAATCTAGAGGTCCAGCGGGGATAGCGGAAAGGGCGGGACTTACCAGCTCTATGGCGCTGATCCTAAAATGTTATCAATATTTGTTCTTTAAAGCTGTATGTTGAAATTACGAGAAACCCAATAGACCACACCATGTCTAGACCAGTTAAATATATTGTATAAAGACAATGTCGAATTATTTCCGAGGGTAAATTAGGCTAGGGCACTGACATCTGTCCATCATCCACCAAAACTAAGTGGGTTGTTGGGAAACAAAGTATTCTAAAGGTAGCCTACATTTAAATTTCATTAATTCGTTACAGTTACTGAATAACTGTAACGTCCATTCCTGCATTAGGCCTAGGCCTATTCATATAGCCTATTTTTGTCTCCATGATTGTTTATTTAAAATATGGATTAGCCTTGACAGGCTACATTATTTCATAGAGATGTGCGTAGTGTAGGCTACAGCACGCATTCTCTCCCTGCGCCTCTCTCCCTCAAACGGGTTCAGCCTGCATCTCCCCTAAGCAAATCAAAACGGTGGCTTGTGCAATAACTGTTCATGCAAAGTTCAACTTGAATGTATCAATTTTGAACAAAGTGAGTATTACCCTATCAGGGGCGCAGCTACCCATTTTTTGAGGGTGCAACAACAATAATACAACAACAACAACAATATTGCCCCCAAAAAAAAAAAAAAAAAAAAAAACAAACAACTAAAGCAAAACAAAAGGTCAATAATTTACACTATTACTGTGCATTAGTGTGTATTGAATATGTTTTTAAAGAAATGCTGCCAATTTGATGTTTAACTTGATGTTATACTTGATAAGTATTGATAAATGATGCATTGTCACTTTAAGAGAGTCTAAACGGTTCTCATAACGTCCTTTTGCCAGCTATTGTTCACAGGCTGATAGGCCTACTCTAGCCTTGTTTGTTTGCACCACATTGACAACACAATATTAAGTTATTACAAGGAGCCTTCATTGTTAGGATATGGAAACATGTAATGAGTTGCTGCTAGCGTGACATTTCTGGTTGCAGTTGGCCATTAAAAGTGCAGTATGAGCATGGTAGCCACCTAGCTATCTGAATGGAATAGGCTATGTTTCATTCGGCATTATGCTTAACAAACGCTAGTTAGTCTGTTAACATTTATATTTGCAAGCCTCCAAGCACAGACGTCATCACTTTAAATCCTACCTGTTGCCTTTCACCGTCCACTTATTTAACTGCTGTTGCATCCCTTGACATGCCATCTCCTTTTCCCTCTTTCTTTTTCTATTTTTAGCCGCCAACAGCTTTTTTTGCTGTATCCATCTTTTTCCATAGACGGCAACTCACTACCCGTAGGCCTATCTGCTCGCTCAGCGCTGACGGCGCCCCCACTCCCTCTTCTATGTCAAAATTCTATGATGGAATCTTATGAGATATAGGCGCCTACTCTAGGTTAGTCCTCTAAAATGTTATAGAACATTGAGAAAATGTTGAAATGATTTAGAAATGGACAGCAGTAGCTACATATAGAAAATACCAAATATATTATTTTATTTTATTTTACCATCGCTTTGGCGCCCCCATGGTGCTGCGCCCCTATGCGCCGCATATAGCGCATACCCACTTTTTGCGCCACTGTACCCTATTTAACACAACGTTGTCTGTCGCGTTGTTAATCGCAAACACAAATTTATTCAAACGGCTAGGGAATTAACTGTAGCTTAATTTGTGGAGATCGAAGAGAAAGCATCTGTTTGACATAGGCCTACGCGTAGCCACGGACGGCACGGTCTACTTGTCAGTCTTGCCCGTCCGATTAGAGGGCTTTCCTTCGTTTACGCTCACCATCTTAAAAAGATGCGAATGCAAGTCAACACTGCGCTCTTGACATCAAGAATCAGTCAAATCGCGAAAAGCAACAGCTCCGTTTAATTGTCAGGTGTGATGAAATGCGTTCATAATCCACTTCTTAGGCTATGTCATAAACGTTGAATGCCTATGGAAAGGTTTTGTGGTAGGATTGTCCAATGGTCAGTGTTGCTTCAATTTGTGTTTTGATTTATGCGACGAACCGATGCTGGGTTCATCAGTTTTGCGCAAGTTTAAAACGTTTAGCCAACTGCCCGTCATTTTCGTTCTATAATTTCCATTTCTCATTTCATGAATGTAACATGCCTATGATAAGGCTTTGCAGTTGTACAAGATGGTCAATCTATTGTCTCAATTGTGATTCATATGATGCGCACACCAATGCTGGGTTCATGCACTTGATCAGCCTAGAACAGGAACATTTTGGAGAGGGAATGAGAGAACTAAGCATACGCAAAGAAACACTTTTAATTAAACGTAGGCCTAATTTACAAAGACATCGTAAAACACTGAAAGTTAATATTTACACCAGGGTCTCACGTCGCTCTCAAGATCAGTCGCGTGCTGCCCTCTTTTGAGCTTGTGAGAGGCTTAAGATGCACAATTGCGCAGCCTATAATAAAAAGTAAATAATGCTTAATTAAATAAAGGCATGTGCTTACGCAGCCTATAAGTAAAGAAAAGACCCCTGCCATAATTTGAGGATTTACAGTAGGCCTAGATGAGTAGGCCTAAATAATAGGACTACAGCTATTTTATAACTCAAGCAAATTGTTTTATTAACATATAGCCTAATTGCACAAATTAAGTCCAACGGTTAGATTCATCTGGACGTGTTTTAAGTTGGCTGCAGCCTGTAAATAGGCTAATGATTTTTGAAAACGAACTTCTGTGGTCATATGCATTTTACATAGGCAAGCAGGACAATTTGGGAGTTTTTTTACTGCATGGAAACGATACAATAGACTAATGTCAAGCACGGTTGTGTTTAGCCTAGGCCTACCATTTGCATTTAGCCTATTTAAGTTATGAACATCAGACGCTTGAGTGAAATCTCGACCTTATTAGTGATTGATATAGCCTATCTTATGTGCTGTGTTTAAGCAGGCCGTGAACAAAGGGTTAACTTATAGCCTACAGGTATAAAAAAGAAAAATGGTGATAATATAACTAACGTTAGCTAAGTTAGTTTGCCTGCTAGCTAGCTTATCAGTAGGCTATACAGTCTCTCAATGGGAATTTATGTGATCTATTTACCAGTGCAATAGCTACTTCTGTCTAAATAATAGGCCTATTTACCTCTCCTTATTCAGTGTAACCTTGGAAAAAGATCAATCGGGCCTTTCACACCGTCAGTTCTTGCAGTTCATTACCGAGAAAGAAAAAAAAACAGCTGGTAACATTAAAAACAGCTGTTCAGGTGGGCTCATAGAATTGGAACTGTATATGAAATTTTGCGCTGAGCTTATTAAAATGGCGCCCTGTCAGGCTCAGAACGTACTTCATGCCTATGACGTAACTGATCTATCTTGCTCCGCTCTAGAATCTTTGGTATTACCAAAGATCCTTGATTACTAGCAAGATAGAGCAACGTAATTCGTTACTATGGGAGCAAAACGGGACAGTTCCGGTCTGCATAAGTGGGAGTGTCACCTTACGTCACTAGATTAACTTTCTCTCTTAATAAGCAAGAACAGATAAACATAATTGTGTTCACAGTATTATTGTCTATAATCATGTATGATACCAATGAATCATTCTTTAGGACATGATATGAATAATTTAATTAGTCATGTGAACCGAGCTAGCTAGCTAGCTAGCTAACGCTAGCTTAAAATGCTATACAAGTGGATGGGAGTAGCTATGGCAGTACAGCTATGCGCTAACAAGTGACTAGTAGTTGAAGGACTTCGCTTAAACTTAATATACTGTTGCAAATTCACTTGAGTATAAACTATCCACTTTAACTAATGTTATTCAGCTAGTTGTCATTTCAAAGAAATTACACTTCTCCGTTTAAAATGTTACCTTAGCTAAGAGGCTAGCTAGCATGCTAACAACCGGACAGTAACTGGCAGCAGCATGGTCTGATATTAAGTTATTTTATTACAAATCCGAACACTAAAAAATTACACTTTTAGGCTTGAAATGATCCCAAACACTTACAGATTATGACAAATTTTTCCAAAAAAAAACAGAAAGACATAATGACCAATTTATTGGTAAAATTCCACAAGTCTCCATTGACATTAGTGCAGCGAGGGTTTACTCTGGTCTGCATAAAGGAGGATTTCCCCCCCCCCTTGCAATAATCGAACGCGGAAATTGTCGAACGTTTCTCGCTCCGCTTTAACCCTCTCTGGTATTACTGCACCATGGACTGACTCAATAGTAAGAGTTGCTGCGTCTCAGTGTTGCTTGGCAACCATGCTGATAGAAGACATTTATTTTTTTTGGTGGAAGAATGATTATCTAGGAATAAGTCATTCAATTTGTCATTGCAATTTTAAGTATACAGTATGTTGTAACCATTTTAGAAAAGTGAGCAACTAAACAGTAAGCCCTGTGAGGTAGATTCCAGTGATTTTAGAACAGCTAGGGATTTTAGCCGCTTAACAATGTTCCTTAGCTATTCTAAAATTACTGGAACCTGCAACCTCTTGAGGCTTATTGCTTAATTTAATTTAATTCAGTTAATTCTTGGTGTGGTGGTGTTGAATATACCATATGATCATCTGCATCACTATTTAATATCAGTTATTAGATTCATTGAAAATATGTAAGTGTTCGGAGCCTTTGCAAAAGCATTTCTATTTCATATGTTTCGCTGAACTATCTTTTCAATACTATTGTCTTATCAAAGAAAATGAAAAAATATTAGCTCATTCACAAAAACGATAGTAATATCTATTTTTTGATTCTATCTGTCAACTTGTACTGCTTATTTTTTATTTTGCCCTTTTACATAATTTGTATGCCTACCTCTTGTCTGTTTTATCCTTACAGAGCGGCTCAATTCTGACACACCATCATCTCAAAACACTGAACAATTAAAACAAGCACATACTCAAACAGGCAATGACTCTTTTACTGGGCATGGGTTGGAAGAGCCATGTGTTGGCTTAGGCCAAAAGAGCTGCAGTGTGGAAGGAGTGGTCAACGCATTGTGTATGCCAGCTGATGCTCTGACCTTACTGGCTGACATAGCCCTCAGTGGCAGGAGTGGGAAACATGAAATAAGACTGCAAAACCTTGGACTAGATTCAGAGGGCAAGCTCGGTCAAAGACGGGGAACGCGAGACGGTGTGAAAGAATGCGGCTCTCAAGTGTCCGTCCTCCATTCACTATTGAGAGACTCTAAGTCATTAAAGATCCCGATAGCTCCAAGGTCACCATTGCCTAAGGGTCTTGTTATGAAGGGAGAGTGTGTTGTGTTCATTTCCAAAGATCACTCATACTCACAGCCATCATCTCTGGTGTTGGGTCTGTCAGGTGCACACCTCCAGGCCTTACCTTTCCGAAAAAGTACTGATTCCCTCACTATGCCAAATTCTGTGGAACTGCAAGGCAGACCTTTGAATACAAGAAAAGACTGGATACTGCTACAACGTCAGCCCTGTGTAAACAGAAATGGATTGGAACAACAGTCACCCATAAAAAAGCTACTGCCATCCAACAGCAAGGAGATGCGAAAATGTAAACGGCGCAGACAGATTGTTGAAAAAGATGGATCAATTAAAGTGACAAGACTGTGGCGGGAACAGTATGACTTCAGTCTGGATAGCAAGTTCACAAATGACCCGCACGATAAGGCTGTCACAAGAGCACTGCATGGGTATGTCATAATTTGTCACTCTTATTGTCTTAAGAGAAGAGTTGTGTTGTATAGTATTTTTTTTAGTATGATTGATGGGAGCCGTGGCCTACTGGTTAGGGCTTCGTGCTTGTAACCGAAAGGGTTGCTGGTTCGATCCCTGACCAGTAAGAAAAATGTGGGCGGAGGAAGTGGTTGAGCATAGGGCTGGGCGATAATATCGGTATTACGACTATGACCGATATATTTTTGAAAACAATATGTAGTTTTAGACAATATCGTAATACCGGTATGTCAAATAATGGGCCATTTTATCAAAGCCACTTGCTCTTCTGTGTTCAGACCATTCAGACAGCCGCAGCTCTGCTCAACTGCGCCCCTTGCGTGTGCACGTTCTCCCTCGCAGCACAACAAACTTTCAAACATGACTGACACTGAGTCAGATTTTGTCTACCGTGATCAGAGGTTGGTGCTGATGCCTATTTCCGTCGGCACAGCAACGGCTAGACCGAGAATTCTCGTTGTGAAATCAAAATTCCACTGGAGCTCCAAGGGGTTTTGTACACAGAGATTTAAGTTACAACACTGTTTACAGCTCTTCGACTCACAGTAAAATGTCATTTTTGGTACATAGTTCATTTAAATACACTTATGGGTGCTTGCGTTTAGCGACATAGCAGATCTAAAGTCCTCAGGGAGACAACCTACACGCTGATTTTATTAAGAGGATAGGCTATGCACGCGGGCATAGGAATTTTTTCTTACGAACCAGAACATGCAAAAAGGTAATGAACGCATACAAATTGACGGTAGCGTCTATCACACTCTTGGTGAGTGACTCAGTTACGTTATTTAAGTAGCCTAATTGTTTGTTGTCAAGTCACACATGTCTAGGCCATCATAGGCTACATTTGCTTGTCATCTAGGCCCTATCAAACCCTTACGGTAAAAAAACTGCATTGTGTGACAAAAATGCAGGTTTGTTTCTGCAGTAGGCTATTGTGCAGTACAATGTAGGCCTGTGTTGTCAGTCAGGGTCGACTTATTGGTCTTTTGTTATTTGTATAACTTTATCAGAGCAGTAGCCTACTATACATATTGGTAGCCTACTATGCCTATTGGTATTGGTAGGCCTATGTTATTGTTTACACTTTTTTGCACAGCTGTGTTAGAGCAGTCTGAAATTATTCTAATTAAAGCTGGTTGTGTTTTCATAATTGTCATGTTGAGTGAATATGAAACACTTAGCTCTTCTGTTTAAAATATCGATATATTGTATATCGCCAATCAGCCCCAAAATATCGGGATATCAGTTTTGGTCCATATCGCCCAGCCCTAGTTGAGCACTGTTCTCCCATGCCCACATCCATGGCTGAAGTGCCCTTGAGCAAGGCACCTAATCCCACACTGCTCCCCAAGCGCCGCTGTAGCAGGCAGCTCACTGCTCCGGGTAAGTGTGTGCTTCACCTCACTGTGTGTTCACTGCGCTGTTTGTGTTTCACTAATTCACAGATTGAGATAAATGCAGAGACCAAATTTCCCTCACGGGATCAAAAGAGTATATACTTATATACTTATAAAAAACAGGACATGAAATGGGCAAAAAGATGCATTAGAATCCTTCTCTGGAGCAGAAATAGGGCGGATGCAGCTAAGATGTCCTGATAGTATTGCGGGTGGGTTGGGTCAAAATCACTCGATAGCAGCGTTCGGAATATCATTGTGCAGAATTACTTGTGATAGGCTAGACTTTGTATTAGGCTAAAGTGGGACTTCCACCTCCATGTCTCCAAACACACATGCACACCAACCTAACCACAATTGTCTGGCAGTGTCCCTGCTGCTCAGTTCACTCTTTGATAAGAAGAAAAATAGCACAAGTTACTTCCACGCAATTTACTACCATGCATCCCTCCGCACTCCAATAGCTTGTAGGCTAATTCAATTTTATTTTATAGCATAATATTGCGCAGCCAAAATCAGTCCAATCCTCTTCATTTTATGAGAGTTTTGTTCAGATTACACCACCAAAACCTTGATTGTCAGCAAGAGCGAAGATAATATCAGCTATTATTTGGCTTGAGTTCACTGCAAGAGAGGTAGGGTTGGGCACCGAAACACGGTTCTAATATGGCACCGGTGCCGATGCAAACGGTAGTAACTGTATCGAATAACAACGTGGATTTCGGTGCCTCATTTCGGTGCTTAAATCGCGTTTTTTTTTATTAATTTTTTTATACGAGGCACCACTGCATGTCATGCGCCATCTCTAACGTCTTGCTCTGATAGCAACACACCCAGATACAGTTAGCTAACATAAACACTGGATGTATAAACCAGAGGGGTGCATCACATAGGCGAGTGGACAGTGTTTGACAGCTTGCGTGAGCCCATATCACGAGCTTCTGTCAAAATCTAGCATTGGGCCTAACTACACACAAGCAAGAGGCTATGAAACAACAACAGGATACCTTACACAATATCCTTGCTAATGCGCTAACTGGCATTTATTTTAAATGTTATCGGCAAAGTTGTAAGGTGAAATAAAGTTTTCATGTTGTGTTCTAAACAACATAATGGCATGATATTAATCTTTCTTGTGCATGAGGCCCATATAGTATCACAATGAATATGAAGATCATGTTAAAAGTTAGCTGGCAAAAACATAAATATGTAGGTTACATACTTGATGTCACTGAGCTGTCAAAGAGGCTACGGAACCATCTCCGAGATTCTCCGTATGTTATCGCTAATTAACTCAGCTGACTGGTGTTAGCACATAGCCATAGTTGCTGTTGAAATGCCTAGGCCTACTAGCGCTGGGAATCTAAACACTTCAACACCGACATAATGTAGCCTTACATGTTCAAAACTATTGCGTGTTATGGGGGAAGACATAACATTTCTTTAAGCATTTGGGAACACACTGAAATGAATTAACTGGAAAGTAGAGTCCCTGTTAGATTAGCTTGCTTGCCAATGCCGTTGTCCATGACCTGTCAGTTCTATGGCAAGCGGTTTTAACATACCTTATGGCAAACCGCCTACACTGGGTAAACTTCAAAGCAGAGCTTACCATTGTGTGCATCCATGGCAAGCTGTTTTAACATTTAAATGTATTATGCGTAGGAGCAATGAGATATTGATAGTAAATTGAATATAACAGTTCAATTTCATGTTCAAATTTGTCTTATCAATACAAAAAAGCAATTCATGCTTTAGACCATTTTAATTTTAAAACAAAGTACCGGTTCAGGCACCATTTCGACACCGGAACCATTTTAAAAGTATCGATTTAGCCCCGGTATCGGATAAACGATACCCAACCCTAAAGAGAGGTAAGAAATGTAAAGGGTATGCATGTTTGTGCCCGACAGACACCTCAATGTTTATATCTGAACCTGAGGCCATCCTTAAAAATATTCTTGTTTGCAGTAACAGCCAAAAAAAAAAAAAAAAAAAAAAATGGGTCGGTAGGTAGGTCTATTTTTTTTTTTCCAAGATTCAAAGTAAAAAAAAAACAATTTTGGTCATGGTGATTACGTTGTATGAATTTAAACAATTGTGCATATTGTGACGTAACTGACTGGGTCCTCAACCCGTGCCTTCAGGCGCATCACTGCAAACCTCAATCTGATGCAGGTTATGTAGACCAGCCTTTCTCAAACTTCTTTGACCTGAGGCCCAGTCATGGCAGATTTTGGGGCCATAGGGCTCATCTACACGTACCCAACCCCACTCCCTCCAAATCAAATTGTCATTATCATTATCACAATCATTATTATGCCTAGATTGTTATACATGCACTTTCACTTAAATATTTTGTGACATGCACATCAGAGGACTGTTTTAGTAATGTAAGATATAATTAGTTTCATTACTTTTGCATGGTTGCATGATGCTTGCATAAGAAAAGAAATACTTCTCAAAACAGCAACAATTATATGGGTGCTATTGTTTTGGGATGTTTCCCTCATGCAAGCATCATACATTGGTATGGAGAAAAAAAATACATGTTTTTTTAATGAAGTTTAATTTGAATGCCTGAACTGAATGTAAGGATTCAGGAAACACAATACCAGCTTTTTTGGCGAGCAGATAGGCGTAAATCACTGATCTGTTGATCTTTAACAGATAGAAAGAAGGCTACAATAGCTTTTGGCCACGTTATATTCAAATTTGACAATACAATACTCAGTGCTATACAGTGTATTATACAGTCTCTGCTCTGTTTCTATGGAAGTTCCAAAAATCAACGTCGTTCTATCAAGTGTCGTTAAACAATTAAATAGCATTCAACAGGTTGAAGCGAAGCTTTGATACCAACGTTATTGATTATTTTCAGTTTCTCGCGCGCAGACGCCTGCATTGAATGAACGCTCATACCACCATTTTATTGTATGGCTCCATGTTTAATGGCATCGATAGCAGAAACGTTTGTTTTCTTTTTTTAGTCGGCCCGCGGTATCTTGATCAACTTCGCAGGCAAATTATCAGACGGGCACCGGGCCTAATTTCACTCCACGACTCCAAGGACCATCAGTCTCCACTTAGCGGACCCATATTTTGAGAAATACTGAATAGACCACAACCAATTTCAATCAATTCTTCAACACGGTCACCGTTAGACTAGAGGGGAGAAGGGATGGGAAAAGATCTGGGCACACTTCTTCCAGAACTTCGTGCCAAGTAATGAGCGTTGTCGAGATGTTTGTGTGAATGAAACGAAGCGTATAGGCCATAGTGTGACATGCGTAAACCAATGGTGTACAGATGACGCCACAGGGTTTTATTTAAGAGAGCCTACGTTTGTATGTAGGCAATTTATATTCACAATACTTAGGCCTACTAAAATAAATAGTATTTTATTTGTATTGGTTGTTTAGAGTAACAAAAAAAAATCGGTCAGTCTTAACGCAAGTTTACACCCGGCAAGTCGGTCGGACTAAAAGGGGAAAAAAATAAATATGTGGGTCGGTTCTAAATTGACAGGGTCGGTCGGGTTACGGCAAACGAAAATATTTTTAAGGATGGCCTGAGCCCTAGACCAATGCACTTATGTCACAGTTGTTCCCATGGTTATGCTACAGCTTGTCAGTAAAGTTACTTTGATTACACGTTGTGGATACCTTTATTATCATTATACAACCCCAACACAGAACAAGTTGGGACATTGTGCAAAATGCAAATAAAAACAGAATGTGATAATCTACAAATCTCTTAAACCCTTATTTAGCTGCAAAAAGGACATCGACAACATATCAAATCACTTTGAATTTGATGCCAACAACATGTTTTAAAAAAAAACTGGGACAGGGGCATGTTTACTACAGTGCCACTTCACCTCTTCATTTAAGTGGGGTGGGGTTTTATAAAATGAATTTTACATGTGAAATCTATGAACTAATCATGTTTTGGTACTTGTTGTCTAGCAGATACCAGTGAGAATTGAGGGTGGATAATGCGGTCATATTTTGTACCGCTCTGCGGTACATCTAGTTTGGAGTTTTACGGTATTGGCATTTTACACAACATCCCAACTTTTTCTGTGTTAGGGTTGTAACATTAGCATTGGGTCGGGTTTGGGTCAATGTTTAATTACAGCTTTCATGGTATATGTGTGGTTATATTTATATTGCATTGAAGGCTCAACCTGGTCATTTAGAGGCAAACCAAAAGTGTTGGTATAATTTGAACAATAAACAGATTGTCTTTGTTAAAAAATCACTTTCTGTCAAATAGCCCATGGAACGTCAACATTGTGGACAGTCCTGAAGAAGTCCATCTGATCTTCCACATGTGGATAGGTCTGTTCTATAGCAGATCAGCATCTCGATTCTTTCACATCGACCCAGTTGGTTTCATTCTGCAAGATGGTGGACATACAAAATTGCCTGAGGAAGTTGAACTTCATTCCACTGCAAGCTTTTCCAAGTCTGACAGGATGAACGTCTCCTCGCAGAACAACACCTCTTTGAAGGTGGTACCCTCTCCACTGCCTGCTAATCCAGGGGTTCTAAATCTAAGTGATAAAACCAAGAAAACCTCTACATCTGCATCTGAGGTGTTGGATCTCTCAGTGAAAGGTTGTACACCATTGAATCTTACCTTTGCAAACACCAAGACAAGGGAAACCTTCACTGAAAGACCTGATCCACAATATTTGGATCTTCCAATGAGTGAAATAAAGTCACGACTGGTCTCTACAAACACAAATTGTCAGCTCAGAGTAAGTAGCATTAAAGAGTGACCACTACTCTCTTCATATTTTTATTATGTTATATTTATCATATTCTGTGTGTGTGTTCCTTTTTTCAATAGGTCAACAATGCGGCTGACAGCACTGGCAATATCAAAAGGGACAATATCAGTGTACATGGAATCCAGACAAAGAGCCATAATACTTATGAGAATGCCAGCAACACCAAGCCCTCCAGCACCCGTGCCTCAGAAAGCAGTGGTTATGGCAATACTCAACAGGCAACAAATATAGGGAGTGATTTTCAGGATTCTTCTGATGTCCAGAAGAGATTAGATGGTTTGCCTGGCACCAAAGAACTGACCCATGGTGGAAGTAGTGCACCTGTTGTTCAACTTAACAGTAGTGATGAAATTGTTAGTAAAGAAGACACCATTTCCTCCCAGATGCACTACAGTTCAGCTGTGAAATCTACATCTCCAAAGCACACTGAAAACATCTTTGCTTGTGGGAAGTTTACAACAGGATGCCTAGATAATGAGAGCAATGTTTGTTCCAATCACAGCAGTGTTGTCACATCCATTGGACTTGAGCCAGTAAAGATTAAAGCTAAGGTTCAGGACAAAACAGCAGCAGTTGAAACAGCAGCAGCAGTTGATGATCAGCATCATTCTAAAGTTGATACTATCGTGACAGTGCAGGATATGGACCATTCTAAAGATGCCACTACCAAGACTGAGCAAAATCTAAGTGATTCTAACTCTGAGACCATTATGATTGTGCAGGATCCAGAAGCTTCAAAGGAGAAAGTTATTTTGGCTGCACAATGTCCATCTGGTTCAAAGGTAAAAATGGTACAAGAGCATAATGTCCCCTGTACAGAGAGCATCATGTCTGTGCATGATCTGAATGATGTACATTCTGATGCCATGGTAGTGGATGATCCAAGTGACTGTGAAGTTGAAAAGGAAGTGACTGCTAAATCTGAAACATCAGTGAGGATGAAGAGCCCAGATGATGATGAAATTCAGCCTCACTTATTTGTAAAGAATCCTAAAGAGACAAAACCTGAAACAGCAGTGGTTGCAGAGGTGCCAATGGATTCTGAAGTTCAACCATTCGTTACGGAGCACAACCATAATGAGACTAAACCTGAGACAACAGTGACGGTGCAAGCTCAAGCTGAATCTGAAATGATGGCTGTTGTGAATATGGATCAGAATGACTCAACACCAAGTGAACTAGTGGAAGAAGGGGAACTCATTAACAGTGAAAGTGAGACACAAGTAGAACTGGATAATCTAAACACAGCAGTATCAACATCAGAAGAGAATAACAGTTGTTCTGAAGATGCAACGATGATGGATTTGAGTGAAAACAGTGTACAAATGGGTAGAACGGCAGTGTGTGCTGTAAATGAAAATGAAGGTAGGGCACCCATGGAGGTACAGCTAGAATGCAACTTGAAATGTGAGATATCCGCTGCAGGTAATGAAAGTCAAGTTGACACAGGCATGGAGGTTGTGGAAAAGATTGATCATGAAAATGTGGAACATGAGATTTTGCCTGAGGCCACAGCAGTGAAAGCATGCAGTCATGAAGGAAATGTGAAGGAAGATTTGACATCAACAATGGAGCAAAACGAACAAATCAATCAGTCAAGAAGTATTATTGTTGGAGAGACAGAGGATATGTCCAGTACGGAAATTGCTGAGATGCCACATGGTCTAGAAGAACAACAGAAAACAAACAAAATAGTCAATCCAGAAGCTGTATCGACATCAAGTCAGATAGCACATGATTCATGGCACATAACCAAAGATCATGAATTAAAAGTCATTGAGAATGAGATGAGATGTCTCACACCTACTATAGATGAGCTGCCTTATAATACCATGGGTACAGGCAGTGCCCTTAACCAATGCTCTACCCCAACACAGGATGAACTACCATCTGACTGTGGATCTGCTGTTGGTGAGCAAAGTTTTCATGAGCCATGTTCAGACCCTTATGATAATGCTGTTTATAACACGGAAGGACTGGATTTAGCCGCTCTTAGCCATATGATTACATGGTTCAGGAATAGAAATAATAAACAGAAGTTAGATTCTGTGTCAGGCCAGAATTCAGAGCCCTCACAGCTCAGATTTTCCACCAACTCTGACAGTATTTCAAGCCCGTCTAAGGATGAGGGTAACTGGACATTTCCTAACAGTGCTTGTCTATTGAACTCGATTAAGGGTTTTAGTGGCAGCTCCTCAGACGATATTGAGTCAAATATGCAAAGTGCTGAGTTCTATAGGGTGCAGTATGAGGATGTTGCTGCAACTGATCCGTCAGAGGATGTAATGTTTCAGAGCAGTGCTGATGGACTCTATAATGCTATGGAGCCATACACCAGAGATTCAAAGTCAACAGGAAACCTTTCATTTCGCCATCTCTCAAAGAGTGCATCACAGGAAAATTTTCATTCTATACATGAGGACAGTACAGGGAAAGACGAGAAAGAAAAACAAAGCCGAATTTATCGAGAGGGAGAAATTATTGACACTGTATCAGTCTCAGCATCCAAAATGAAAGATAAACAACAAGAAAAGGCTTATTGGAAATATGTTTATTCAAACGAACAAAAGCATTCATCAGGGAGCCATTGTCAACAGAGAGGATATCAAGGATACATTGATAATTTTGATCAGACTTGGCACTGGAATGAAGAGGAAGATCATGAATCACATCACTACCGTATTAACAGTCAGTTTTTTAGAAATGATGACAAAGAGGAAACTAGCACATCTTCACAAAGCTCTAGCACATCTTCGAGTGAAAGTGAGCTTGAATCATCATCATGTAATGAATCTTTCATGAGAAAACGGGAGGGACTTCGAGTAACAGTAGATTTCAAACGAGGAGATAGCACCTTGTCTGGTCATGAGACCCCCATATTTACAGTGCTGGATAAGGGAGAAAAGCAGAGGACCGCTAAGAACTGTCCTAGAAAACCTACACATTCTAGAACCATTCATAACCCATGCCATAAAGGCACGCAGCGGTATGTGGAAAAGTTTCTTCAAAAGTGGGATGATCTGCATCAGGCAGACGATGATATCACTCAGTCTTCAATGGATTTGGAGTATCTGGTCTTTTCAGATAAAATGAACAATATTCTCCAATGCTGCAAGTCAAAAAGGCAACAGACATTGAACATGGCCTGCAAGAGCCCTGTGACCATACAGTTTTCAAGTCTTAATGAACAGGATACATCTGAAGAAATTTGTGATTCTCTTCCAATGTTTTCTGAAAGCAAGATTAAGGTTGTTTTGCCTGATAGGAAAGAGAGGAGAGCGGAGGATTCTAGGCACATGCCTCTTCGCCTCCAAAGGCTCTCCTACAAGAAAGAAAGTGAGGCAGCCTGCTCAAAGATTTCAGCTATTACAGCTGAATGTACAAAGTCATATTATGCAATGATGAAAGATGTTTGTACAAACAAAAATACTGTCAGGCAAACTGACAGGATCAAGAAGAAGCAGGATTCTCCAAAGATCAGAACGAGTAAGCCCGTTGAACTTTGTGGAAAGATAAAGGAAGATTTGTTTGAGCGCCTCCACGATGATCTGAATTCTGTGGTGAGACAGGCATGCAAGACTAAGTACAGATTTTTTATTCTGGTGACATCAGAGGATCCTTTTTTCAGAGAGACAAAGGTAATAACATCTATTAGTTTTTCTTATGACAATCTGCATTTTTAACTGTTACATAATAAACTAAAAGTGTGTTCCTTTTAGGATCTGTTGGAGAATGAAGGGCACATCAGTGTGGAGCCTGATCAGTTTGACCTAGAGACTAATACATCTTCCTCTCCATTACTCATCATTTTGAGGAATGAAGATATTGCCAGTCATATCTGCGAGGTAAGGAACAATGGTGGAGGTAGTTCAAATTCTGCAAGTTGTTTTAAGCAGTGAAAAGGAAAAAGGGGAACACTCAGAATCTAGAATTCAACATCAAAGTTACCTTTATTAAGTGTAAATAAACTTAATAAAATCTACACTGCCGTTCAAAGGTTTGGGGTCACTTAGAAATGTCCATTCCACTCTATTTTAGACAGAATCCCAGCTGACTGCCTCTTCCATATAAGTTCCCAGCATAGTTTGGAACTTTGCTTTGGGCCTTCTTTTTGAATAAAATTGTCTCTAATCAAATGCCGTCCACAGGTTGTGGCATGGTGTTACAAACCAGAACGATAGCCTTCCTTCCTCAAAATTCCTTTTAATCTATGCATTTTCCCCACTTTGCTACAACCAAAGCACCCCCAGACCATCACATTCCTTCCTTGACAGATAGAGTCAAACACATTTCCAGCATTTCATTGGTATTTCACAAATGTTTTTTTGTGAAGGGAGTAGCACACAGTATTGTATGAGATTCTCAGTTTCTTAGCCATTTCTCACATTGAATAGCTGTCATTAGTCATGTTTAAGAAGAAAGTTAGTCGTCTCTGGTCATTTTGTGCTTTTAATCAAACCCACACTAGCTGATGCTCCAGATACTCGACTCCTTTATATTGCTTTGCTAATCTGGCCATTAGTTTTCAGCTGTGCTAATGTATTTGCAAAAAGGGTTTGTAATGATTAGCTAACTTTAAAAATGGTAAAGCAAACACAACATTCCATTGTAACACACAGTGTACAGTATGGTTGCTGATAATGGGTCTCTGTATGCTGATGTAGATATTGCATTAAAAATCAACCATTTCCGGCTACAATAGTCATTTACAACATTAACATTGTTGTAACATGCTGTATTTCCAATTGATTTGATGTTATTTGAATCTTCCCTCAAAAATAAGGACATTTCAAAATGACCCCAAACTTACATTAGCTTATGTTAAGTATAACATGACTTTGCACTAGTATTTTATTGACTGTCTATGCACAATTTCAACCAAATTTTGCTGCTCTTATTTTTTCATTATTATATGTGCCCTCTTATTTACTTATTTACTTACTTTTTTGTTTACTTGAATGTTATGTTTGTCTGTGGACTTAAATTGGTAAAATATGTCTTGTCTTCACCGTGGGATAGTGAGAAACGTAATTTCGATCTCTTTGTATGTCTGGAACATGTGAAGAAATTGACAATAAAGCTGACTTTGACTTTGACTTTGTATATTAAAAAAAAATGAAACAAAAGTCATTCAAACAAAGCAGCATCAGCCTCACCAGTGCCTGTTACAAAACAGTCAGAATGATCAAATTGATTATTCTGCACACAAATTACAGTAGATGTTGAGGCGAAAGATGCACGCAACATTTAGTGAAATTAACTTTGCCGTGCATCATATGGAACCTCTACATGTTTCTGCAAACAAGATGCCAATCCATTCAGGTGCTCAAAGGTTTTGCAAATGGCTTTGCCCATTTACAGTCTATTCTATCACTTTTTGGAAACTTCAGCAAATTGCTCTTCACAATCCTCTAGTTGTCCTTCTGTTCCAGTATCTGCAAAAATCCAGCATTCCTACACAGTCCTGACTTTCTAAATGGGAATCAAGCATGTAATGTCATGGGGCAAACAACCCTAGGCAATCGACATACTTCAATATACTTGAAAAAATAAAGTCATATTTCTGTCCCTTAGGTTCCTCATCTACTAGAACTAAAGAAATCATCAAGTGTGATCTTTGCTGGCATTGATCAACCAGATGATTTTGTGAATCTGACACATCAAGAGCTGTTTGGAAAAGGTGGTTTTGTGGTGTTTGATGGAACAGCCCTGAACAAACTGACACTGGGTATGTCCCGAGTTACACTTTGAACAGCATTTCACAATGCAAAGTATGACACTGTATGGTTTTGTAATCTTGTTTTCATTTGGATTGTTTTTGTTCCACCTATCAGAGAACATGAAAAAATTGTTGTCTTCCTGGAGAAGCTCAGCAAGAAAGGAAAGTGGAAATGGTTTCTGCACTACAGAGACAGCCGGAGGTTCAGAGAAAATGCACGGTAAATACCAACTCTTAAATCCTGCCAGTTTGCTGTGTACACAAAATCATTTTCTGGTTTGTATCTCCTGATTCACAAATTCACTCAGTTTGCTTATAGGATCAGATCACAGTCTACTAGAGCGTTCTGCTCACAGCATTTTTTAATCACTTATGCCATGGAGCTTATGTTTTCACCTGTGTTTGTTTGGCTGGTTGGTTTGTTTATAGCGTTACAATAAATTAGTTTCCACTAAACTTGGTGAAGGGATCAGCCAGGGATGAATCCATTTTTTTCATCCATATTTTTTTTTATAATTTTCTTTAACATTGTACATAGTTTTAACAAATTTGTATTGTGTATTTCCCAAGGAATAACACACAAATCTGGCACCCTAACCCAGTGTTTTTCAACCACTGTGCCGGGGCACAGTAGTGTGCCGTGAGAAATCATCAGGTGTGCCGCAAATGTCACTCACTAGTCCAGAAAAGCAACTGTTGCATCAAAGAACTTATAACCGCATGCTCTCATTGATTGTATGATTGCACTATTTGTGGTATGCAGGCATTGTACAACGGGGGCCCCATATCCATTATTCACAGAATCATCACATATCCAGTTCATAACAACAATTAATTTAGATATAGTCACCTACAAATGAAACAGAGGGCGCTTGTTTTATTGAGCAGGTCTTGCATAGAAGCCATAATAAGGCCATATCTGTGTATTATTTGAAATTTTAGGCTATGGTATGTTTATTTTTTCTTCACACAGGATGTTAGTGTGCCGTGGGACATTTTAAGTGTCAAAAGTGTGCCGTGGCACAAAAAAGGTTGAAAAACACTGCCCTAACCAATGCCCAATCCTACCAAGTACAGTGTAAATCTCTTCAGTAGTTTTTGCATATTCCTGCTAACAGACAACCACCACAGATAACCACCTTGCCTGGTAAAAAAAAAGGCATATCAAGCAGTTTGATATTGAATTAATGAGGACTCGTGGAGGTATGCTCTCTCTACTGAATGCCAATCTACTTTTTTATATGCCTGTAAAAGTGAAGCGTTGTCCAGTGACAAGAAGACAGTGTCTCTTATGTGGTATATGAATTTGATCTACCAAATGAAAACAATTTTGGTAATCTCAGACATAAAACATTTTTTTCTGATGCCATGTAGGTCACATCAAGATGGGCATGATAGGAAGCATTTCCTGGACTGCTGTCAAGAAGCAGGAATTGTGGAAGTGCTGCCCTACCATGAATGTGATGTGATCTCACGGGATCAGCCAAACTACTTGCACTGTTTAGTGCGCCTCCAAGTTCAGAATGCTACGACGCGATATCCAGTTTTTGTTTCAGGTAATGTGACACAAAATGTAGGGAGATAACTGGGTTGGGTAGTACTGTAGCTAGTTACATGTAATAGTGTTATGTGATTTAAAGCAGACATAGAATGGAAAACATTCTTTGTTGAATGAAAAGAGTTAGGTGCATGACCACAAAGCTACTGTGAACCCAAAACACGGTTTTGACTCCTTCCGGTCACATTTTCAAAAACAAGCCAATTAGCTGCCATATTGCTGGTGGACACAAGAGTATGTTGTCTATGTGGATTGGCAGTTTCCAAGCTGGGAGGATCAGCCAATACACATGGACATCATTTGCGGCCTATTGGCTTTTTTGTGAAAATGTGGCCGGAAGTTAACACGTCAGAAGGCATTTTTGAAAATGGTGAGTTGAGGATATTTTTGGCTGAAGTAGCTAGTCTACTGTAGCATCGCTCATTGAAATAAATGGCACCCCAAACATACACACACACACACACACACAAAACATACACAAACTTGGTTAACATTTCGAGTTGGAGATTCAGGTTTAAGTTGCTGGGGCCTGTTGTGAGCAGTTATTAGCCAATCAACGTAAAGCTCACTTAATTATTCATGTGGGTGCCAGGTAAGCATGAAGGGCGCTAGATATAGGCTAAAATTGGCCATTTGATTCCCGGCCTAATTCTAGGGTTATAAATGGGCTTTTAAAATAGCATTTGAGCATACCTTATATGTTAGCATCAGAGAACAAGGTAAACTACTCAGTTCATCCATTCTATGTCATCTTTATGTACAAAATAAATATTATTTGAATTTAGTGGTAGTTACTGACAAAAATGTAAATGCACTAGTTACTAGTTAATTACAAAGTGTTGGTGATGACAGAGGGATTAGAAATGAATGTTTTATTCATTCATTAATTTCTTCAAACATTCATGCTGTTATTTTGCATCTCACCATCTACACAGGCTCGATTCATTTGGTGGCATATGCCTTAATTTTGAATGTTGTGAATGTTTACATTTACACTACTGCCAAATTGCCAATCGAAGAATAATCTTCTTTCTGTCTTTTTCAACAGATGCACCATGCAAATCTTTTGAAAAGAATGGGATTTTGACAATGAATATGAACACTTTCTTACAGATACTTTCAAATGATTCCTGTACCATATGTTAAGTATTATATTAATTTTGTATATAAACTTCCCTTTTAAATTATTTTCACACTGCTTAAAAATGAGAAATACAGTTTTTGTCAACTTTCCGAAACGTTCACTTTATGAAACATCATAAATAAAATAGGTCTTGAATATCTTGTTTTTGGGAGGAGAATTTCTCATTAGTGGCTACACCAGACTTCTTTAATTGTGTTGTATAAAAGAGCCTTCAGCACATGCTTTTGTTGATTTAAAAACTATCTGTTCTTTTACTGCTTCCGTTAGCAATAAATGGCAACACAAGTGACTTTGGATCCGCCTTCGGGTCAAGAGTAGCCTTGTTAGCACCAACCTTATCTTTATTAGAATTGAGAGCAAATCCAAATTCGCCGGGGTATTCCCAGGCTAGGTCAAAGGAAAAGAAAGGCCAGTGTAAAATTCATTATTAACCTGTGACTCATTTGTTATTAGGTTGGACTAAAATTAGAGAGTGGCAGGAGCAAGTACAGAAGATTGTCAAAGTATACCCACCTGAAACAATTTTCTGGCTTACAAGACATTTTTCATTGTCAACACAAATTTACACATAAGAAGCGAGCTTAATTGTATTGTAACAGTGTAAAAGATTGATATACAGGTCCATATAAAATGTAGATGTAGATCTGATGGGTCAAGAATATGTTGCCTTAATCTAAATATGTGTCAACAGAGAGACCGAGAAACTTCATTAATCCTCAAGGGGAAATGTTGGTGTTGCAGCAGCAATTTAAATGGATAGCCAAACACACATTATTTACACAAAACAGACAAGGTACGTAGAAACACACTGAACAAATAAATAACCATTCTAACTACCATACTACCATGTAAAAAGCAAAAAATAAAATTAAGAAAAAATTAAGATATATCTCTAGCTATGCAAATTAGAGTAGAATTTGCATTGTGCAGAAGTCTCCTCTCCGGTTGGTCCCAGGGGGGCGTTGTGTGTTGTGAGCAGGGCTCACTTCCTGTAGAAGTCCTTGTTACCCTGTGGACTTAAAAGAGCCTCCAACTGAAATCACTGCTGTCTCACCAGTTGGTGAGACACCAGTTGGTGAGACATGGTTCTCTCAACAACCAGCTCCAGGAGTTCCAGAGCAGTCCCTACAGAGCCTGCCATTTAGTTTGTTGTCACTGCTCAGATACAGATTGCATTTGCAACAACAGACTGGGAAAATTAAACATATTTCAGCCCACATAAAAAAACAAGTTTGATCCAGTAGTCTCCATCCTGTAGACAACCTCTGAGGTTCGATTCCAATCTAGTCTGTTGTCAAGGTGTTTATAGTTTACAGACACTTGTGTCAAAAGTGACTTACAATGATCTCAGTGAACATTACATTAACATTAAAATATACTGTTAAAAGTAAAGTCATACATTAAATAAAAAATAGCAATATTTATAATCAGTGATGGGCAGTAACACGTTAGAAGTAACGCGTTATTGTAATCCAATTACTTTTTCAAGTAATGAGTAAGGGATTACAATTGCAAAAACAGTAATTAGATTACTTTTACTTTCCTGCAAGCAGCCTGCGTTACTAAACCGTGATTTTGCCATAGACAGTAAAAGAATTTGGGATTTTGCCATATGGATTTTGTGAGACTAACTCCTGACAATGATGTAGGCTATAGCTGCAAGATATAGATGTAAACAACAGACACACGTGTGCAAGACATGGAGTGCAGGAGAGAGCGCGAACATGGAGCATTTAATTAATTCCAGTTCAGACATTAAGAAAAAACATTAACGCTGTACACTCTTCTTGGAAGAAAAATGTTGTCTACAGCGAAAAATTCCACCTCAAATCTGAGCAAGCACCTAGCAAGCCGGCACAGGAATGTGAAACTCATTGAGACACCCCCAGATCCCGACATGATGGCTGCAGCAACAGGTGAAAATAGAGGACGTCGCGGGTTCCCTGTAGCCTACTGGCCCGTTATAACAGGAGCCAGGGCATTATAATATTCTGGCTGCATTCACTGTGATTTGGAAAATGGGCAAAAATATAATGTGGTCTTTGCCTTTTTGTAATGGGGCTGGTGAGTGTTGAAGTCTTCAATAATTCGTTTCCCTTAAACCAGCGTTTCTCTACTGGGTCGCGGTGACATGCCAGGTAGGGCGCGAAAAACAGGATTTTTTAAATTTTTTTTTTATCTGTAGCCTATTCCCAGGTAGCACCCGATGCACAATGGACGCACTGTGTTATTCATACTGTAGGGAAGCGCTCGTGTCAAGGCAGCGTGAGCGCATGTTTGAATCTGCAAGCACGTTTACTAATGAACATTTCTTGAAGCTGGCCTATCTTTGCGATATATTTGGAAAGCTCAATGAGTTTTAAATCTCTAGTTACAAGGCAAAGACAAGCACCTACCTCACCTAGCAGATAAAATTACTGCATTGACCAAAAAACTTGAGGTATGGGAAAGGCGCCTCGATCGCAACAGTATGCCTTTGAGAATCTGAGTGAAATCGCTGAAACGTCTGCTTCGGGAGCCACTCTTGTGATCCCATGTATTAAACAGTAGGCCTACATCACATCCCTGCAAAGTTTATTTCAAAAATATTTCCCAACCAGCAGTGCTCAGTATGACTGGATTATGGATCCATTTAATGCAGCATGTTGGTATTTCATTGAATATATTGTACAATGCTGTAAAATATTGGCCTATGCTTCCTAATATGTTGCTGGAAAACAGAAATATGTGTGTTTAATTTACAATGGCACATTATGTATTTATTTATTATTATATCTGCAGCACCAGCTGATTTTAACTCTGCTGAAGAGGATATATTTAGAACTTGTCATTATTTCAATACATTTGACAATTTTAAGCTTGACCTACCACTTTCTAAGAGCGATGAGGGACAGGTGGGGCTCGAAAAGGCCCCCTTGATCAAAGTGGGGAATGAAAGAAAAAGTTTGAGAACCTCTGCCTTAAACTAAGCATTTACATGAAGCACAGTAGCCTATGCCGATTGAAACACATTCCACTCAGGTAGGTGCTACCAGGCTCATATAGGCCATCACTTTTAATTGCAAACAGAAAATGTCTAGCTACCTGTTTATACCAACTTAATATCATGACTATTGCTAATATAGTGCCAAATGTGGAGTTTGTGGACTAGCCATAGGCTTATATTTGAATGGAGCTGATCATTATGAGAGTTGTGTAGATGCTCTTAAAGTGACAGTGCACCATTTATAAATGAGTTAAACTGCATCAAATTAGTAGTATTTCTTAAGATATATTTTAAACTAACAGTTCTGCTGTGGGCACCAAAATAGCCAGCAGCGGCACTGCAGACACAGTTCAAACACATACTCTTCTTGACATTAGAACAGCCTAAATGTGGCATGCAACAGCATTTTCTGTTTTGGTAAATGTATTACTCCTCTCTGCACTGCAACTGTTAAAAGATGTAAATGTTAATAGACTTTGGTTTTAATATTTTTTTTTTTGCTGTATTTTATTTACATCTATTCGAATGAAGGAGTATACACACCAAAAAGTTAAGATTGAAACTAATAAAACCAAGTTTTAAAAAAGCGTATTCAGGTTGTGTATAGCTAGTGTGTTTTTGTAAAGTAACTAAGTAAAGTAATTAGTAAAGTAACTAATTACTTTTGAAAATAAGTAATCAGTAAAGTAACTAGATTACTTTCTTGGATAAGTAATCAGTAACTAATTACTTTTTCCAAGTAACTTGACCAACACTGTTTATAATAGACTAAATAGAATTGAACAGAATAATAACCATAAACTATACAAATTGAGATTCTGTAAGGAGAGTTCATTTGTTAAATCCAATGTAAACAGATGAGTCTTGTGACACTTTTTGAAGACCCCAAAACTATCATATAGTTTCATATCATATGTGTATGGTATATGTCATTAGCAGAGATATGAGCTCACTTCCTGTTTAGCTATTAAGGTGCTGAATTACAAGCCGCAAACACAGTTTGACCAGATAAGTTGTCATGTACCCTCCTTGAAATCTCCCAAGATATCAGACATAAAAACCACTTCTATAAGGCCAGCACATGACAAGTGAGTTTTTGCCCAAATTGTTTGGGTTGTTTTGCACCTCCCCCCAGTGGTAAAATGATGCATTTTTTGATGAAGGTCTCAACTCCATACACCATGTTTAGCTTCAATGCATAAATGTTTGGTAACTTTGATGCTCATTTTTATTGCCTATAACAGGCACAAATTTTTTTTTTCAATCTTGTGAAGCTTGGTGTGAAGATCAACTCTAGCAAATTGTATAAAGTGGACAAAAAATGTTTGAATATTGAACACTATAATCACATTAAAAAGTAAATGGAAGCTCAAGATAATGGAAGCCTCCAACTCCCAAGAAATTAGAACATACTATAACTGTTTATGTTTGGGTGGTTTAATTCAGTCATCTATGGTTCTGCAGCCTTATTAAAGACATCATTCAACTGTGCAAGTCCTTGGCCAGTTTATTCAAAAGTGTTGGTCTTGGAAATATGTCCTTAGACTTGCAACTGCCAACTACGAACCCTTGGCAACTCTAAACAATTCTTAAAGTAATTCTAAACAATAAATTCTGAGCAATGTGTTAGATTTTGGTACATTCATTTAAGGTTTTGCTAAATTATACTGTTTTGACAAATTATTTGACAGTTACCTCTCATGTTCAAATCAGGCAGTGCTGTCAAGTGCCTAGGCCACGAAAAAAAGTAAGCCTGAAATAATAATAACAAAAAAACAGTCTTAAACTCATATTAGTATAGCAACATCATCAAGGTATTGTATGTCAAAATGTGCTGTCCCATTATTTATACCATTTTAAGCCCTTGTGGCCTCTTTTAGACAGTTGAAAGATGCTATATGCATTTAGCGCCATGTACTGCATAGCGGTGCAACATAAGACCGCCGCTCAGTCCTGCACATTCTCTCCGCAAAAATAAATCATGCTTGTAAATTTGTCTCCATCTCCTACTCCATCCCATACAGTACTCTTGTGTGAACTCATGTGAATGTAAATGAGTGTGTGTATGTGTGAGTTTACTTTTGTATGTGTGCTTCTGTGCGTGTGTGTGGAGGGGGTAATGGGGTTAGTGTGTGTATTGGGGAGGTAATGGAGAGTGTCTGTGTGTTTATGTGTTTATGTGTGTGTGTGATTTTATGTGTATGCATGCATGTGTGTGTGTGTCTTTATGTGTGTGTGTTTGCATGTGGGTGTAAGAAGAGCTAAATTCCATTGGTGAGTGTGAGCAACCCCCAGATGAGCACACGGACACCACCAAAGACGTTCTGAGTAAGGTTTGCATATAAAGACGAGATGATAGGTGAAAAAGAGGAGTGTGACAACCAGCTGTCTCAACTGAAGACAAAAATATATTGCAGCTGGAAGCCTTTTTTGCCCCCTATGAGTCACCTATTCAGAGACTTGGTGATGAGGATTACACTGATGAAACCAGAGCCAGAAACTCTCAGAGGATGAGTTTAAAAGTAAAGCCACAAAGCTTGTGAGTGATGTTTTAGTGCTCGCTGTCAGAAGTTTGGTGGACTCTCTAGATTCACACAAAGTGGCTGGTGCTTTCATATCCAAGGCAGACCCACACATTTCTCCCCATATGGCTAGGAATGCTGCTTCTGATTTAGTCATAGAAGTGACTGATGTGGTGCAGAAACTTCTGGAAGCCACAGACTCCACTGACACTCCAGCAAGCCCATGCTCTGACATGAAAGAATACATTGATAAGGGTATAGAACCTTCACATAGCATCTGTCAAGCAAATGAAGACGCTAATGTGACAATCTGGTCCAACACTGGCAAAACATTCCAAAGCTTCAGGAGAAAATACCACCTTGCACACTTCAAACCTGAGGACAAAGACAACGAAGAAGCCATTAGCAAGGTGCTTGGTTTCATTCAAGAGGAACTCGCGCAATCTGTTGATGTGGATAATTCAGAGGACCTCCAAATGATAAGAGGCATATTGTAGTCCATGCAATAATCGACGACATTGGAGAGGACGAGTTAAGGGGTCCAGTTAAGGGAAGACCCACAAAAGCTGAATTCCTACTCATCCACTGCATCCAAAAACAAATTGTCAAAATTGAGGTCTGAGGTCTTACCTGGTGCAATCCTAAGCCTTAGTGCACTGAAGCACCTCCTGTGCAACATGTTGACATGGATGAACATGAGCCCTCTTCTATCTCTCGCAAGTTGGTCATCAACATTGTAAACACCATCTCTACTGAGCTGGATGACCAGAATGAGGATTGTTCTCTCACCCACTCAGGATCTTAACTCAGTCGGGGATAGACTAGAGATATTGCTGTGTGATGAGAGACTGAGCTCACTCTCCCACAATCTTAGTAATCTGATTCACCATCTTTACCTTAAGGACCAAAAAGGAATGGTGGCCACAAAGTTTGCCTCTGATTCTCTACTTTTAAACATGGGACAGAGTGGCAAATTCCCCAAAAAAGATATTGTCAGACAATTTGTTCAGGTATATGCTGAGGAGACAGTGAAGCATTTTTTTCCTTCCTTGCTTCAACATTCAGGGGGCTTTGATTAACTTGTCGAGCCCTATGCAATTGCATAGTTAAGTTCTAGAGCAGAGCTCTTTAGGCCCAAAAAGGAGGACAAATGAGCGTCCGGCTTGAGGATGCGCTGGACGCCAGACAGGGCGTTTAAAATCCGGACAGTCCAGCCTAAATCCGCACGTATGGTAGGCTACCCTAATTCAACATCCCATATCACCTTGGAATATGGATGTGGGAGTTTTCCAACATGCTTCATCCTCAGTGTCTTGCCCCAATGTTTTGCATTTCTTGAATGAAATAGTATCCTATGGTGTCTCGATATCTCCTTAACAAATACAGAGCACATTACAAGTTCTTACCACAGTCATGGTAAGTCATGGACCCACAGCCATTTACTAATCGTCTCTTTAGCAGACCTTCTTCAGGTGATCCGATGCAGCTTTCAGTGAGAGAGGATATTGTTATGGATTCCCTTTATCCTTCACTGAACCAAATGGATTCCACCTCGGGGGCCGTATTCACAAAGCCTTTTATCTTACCACTAGGAGTACTCCTAAATCGCACTAAAAGATTTTAGCTAGGAGTTTTATCTTAAAGGTTATTCACAAAGCCTTTCAGACCTAATCTTAGTAAGGAAAAATGACAACTCCTAAACTAAGAGTGAGTCTTCGTTGCTATGGATGACGTCATTACTCATGCACGAGCTTGACTGAAGTGACCACCTTGATTGGCTGATGATTGTAACGCGGGAATGATTCCAAACACCTCCCTTACGATGATGAGTGACAGGTCTGAGAATGCGTGCGCTACACAAGGACGGAAGATGATGAATAACTGAATAAAAAGGCCTAGCCTAAATGAATCAAGAGTAAGGCAAAACAAATAGCCTAGTAGCCTAATGAAACATGCGGATTGATCCAGTATCTTTGCATTATTAAATTAACCTGTCACCATAGCCTATATGCCTACGTTTGCAAAGAGGAGAACATTTTAATTTGATTCACAATGAAACATTACATTTAATTTACATGTTGACAATGTAGTAGTTTTGGTTGTTGTTGGTGGCGTTATTGCATCCCTTTTATGCCTACAATGCAAAATTGTTCCCTCGCGATTGGAAGCTAGCCGCATACGCATTTCAAAACATCGCAATGTGAAATGCCACAAAAAGGGTTTGTGAATAGGTCTTAGTGAGTTAGGAGTCTTCTCAACTTCTTTTAAGCTGTCCCAGACTGAGGTGCTACTTTTAGGTCTAAAATGCTTCGTGAATTACTTTTAGTGAAAAAAAGTAGGAGTCCTAAAGTTAGGAGTGACACGCCCATTATTTTTAGGAGTTGCTCCTAAATTCGCCAGTTAGGAGCTACTTTTAGCCTTAAAATTCTTTGTTAACCTGGGTGCCATTCCAAACTTAGTCCCGCCCACAACTGAGGTCGGGAAGTTCGGTCTGGCATTGCTTCATTGTGGTGGAAGTATGCTCGCCCTATATCGGGCGGACCAATCAAATCAGGCTTTACGATGATGGACAGGTGAGCAACAGCGCCTGGTCTATCACGTCATCTGAACACGCTTAGATTAGGCTTATGTTTGCAACACAAACGCTGTGGCTAGAAGGATACATGGCTTTTAAGATCCCATATTGAAAATTCATATTATTTAATGATGTTGTATCACTGAAAACAATTATTTCTGAAAACTGTGGCCAAAGTTGAGATGTGGGAAAACTCGTGGTTTCACTTTCATCAAGGGAAAACAGCGCTGTTGCATTGCGACATGTTCCGTTTAAAATCTCTGATTGACCACCTGTTCGAGGGATTTGCGACAGCCTTTCCCAGCTGTTTAACATGTTTGTAGCATATCACTGTTCAACAGAATTATTTTTAAAAACGGAGGGGATATAGGAGAAGAAGGATGGTTTGTGTGTTTTCTTCCTACACCTCACGGTAAGCTATTTTGTTGCTCTGATTGGTTAGGTCTATCCAATTGAGTGCAAAGGCATTCCCCCCCTGTATCGGTTGAAACACGCCCCATAATTACGTCCCAATGGAGCAGTATCAGACTCATATTCTGACTAGAATTGAGTATGACTACGTCAGGCTAATTCTTTGTGAATACGGCCCCAGATGATTAGGCTACACCAGTCTGGTGACTATGTTAGTCATGCAACTACTTTCTAAGCTGAATGATCAAGAGTCACTCACAGACAATATGTTGGACATGTCTAGAGTGCTAATTGACAGGGTAATCACAGAAATTGATGCTGTACCGGACATTGCAAAAAGTAATGAATGTCCTCATAGTGTGAGAATTCAGAAGTCTGCTGAGCTGTTTACAATGATGATCTGCATGAGTTTGGCGGTAAGGAGATTCTCCTGAAGGCAATGATGTCAGGGGATCCATTCATTTCTATGGCGGTAAGGAGATTCTCCTGAAGGCAATGATGTCAGGGGATCCATTGCACTTCTACAGCCAGGTTGTTGAATAAACAACCTGGCTGTAGAAGTCCCCCCCATTGTGTTTGTAGCCTAGCTTATGTTTATTAGTTGAGCGGTTGGGAAAACGTTACAAACTTTAGCCTGGGTGAACCTATAACGAACCTGTTGGCAAGTGAGAGGATGAATGTGGCATTTTGTTAAATTTATAGGCAACACTGGGTGGCAGTCCAGTTGATGGCTGTTTGAATTTGAAATGGAGTGGGCAGGTCTGTGCACCTTTCAAGCAAAACGTGGTGTGAGCAAACATTATCATTATTTTATACAGTCTATGCTTGTAACTTTATTTGCAAGACAGATGGACTGTAGAGACCAGAAAATGCATACAATTACGGTCTGTATAAGGTTACAGGTTTGTCAAAATTAAAGATACTATAGATTCTAGTCATGCCAGAGATGTTAGTCCTACAGAGCCAGAAGGACTCGTCATATGAGATGACAAGGGCTGAAGCCAGTTGGATCTAAAGTGCCAAGTTATTCGTTATCAGGTGAGTCCCAAAGCATATTGTTAAATGATTCTGATTTGGAGATGTGAAATTGATGGCTTAGCAATCTTTTAAGATGTTTTTATCCTTGCTAGTACAAGCTAGCATTGTCAGATCACGTTAGCTACTGTAATTTAGCTAACGTTAACGTCATAAATGTTGACTCGGACCCAGAAAACGTAAAGGTTATGAACATAACCACAGTTCTCTGAAGGAGAACAGGCGCCTATCATTCCACGCTCACGTATCGAAGTCCTGGCCAAGTCTGTTGGAGCAAATAACAGTCTCCCCATTCTGAAGCGCCCACATGCTCCAAGACTGGACGGATAGGGGCTGTCGGTGTTCTCTTCACTAGAAACACAGCCCAGACCACCTGTCCCCACTCAGTCACACACCAAATGCCAATGGGCAAAAACGGGGCCAACTCGGTCCTGACCCGTGTAAATGCTACAGCGAGCCTCCATGGGCCAGCCTTGGCTCGATATCACCTGCCGCAGCCCCCAGACCACCTGTCCCACTCAACACACACCAAAATGTGTCGGGGCCACCATGTCCTGACCGTGGCCTTCTCTTGAGTCCAGCCGGGTTCCCTTTGCATAGCCGAGCAACCTCTGAGGCTATGTCACCGCACCTGAGGCTATGTCACCGATCACATGCCACTGACAACACTGAAAAGCCACAGACGCACTCGCGGTGTTCAGGCTGTAGTAACGCGCAAATGTTTTGCCCGTCTTCCAGCTGGCAGACCTACATATATCCTCGAGCGCGGCCTCCTTCCAGGCAGCCCAGGACGCCCGCACCCCTCTGGTGGAGTGCACCCTTAGGTCGCCCGGCTCCTGCCACCTCATAAGCCGCTGCTATAGCCTCCACGATCCAATGGGAGAGCCTCTATTTAGAGAGGGGTTTCCCTAGCGCTTGTGCACCAAAACAGACAAACAGCTGCTCAGTCTCCCGTAGCGCACTCGTCCTTCCCGTGTAGACTCTCAGAGCCCTCACCGGCAGGCTACAAAGCCATGGCTCTTCCTGCTGGGCCTCTGGGCCAAAAGCGGGCAGCTCGATCACCCTCGAGCTCGCCGAGGAAGACAGAATCTTTGGCTGATAAAAGGGATTAGGGTGGAAGACTTTCGAGTCATCCACTGCGAATTGCATGCAGGCTGGGTTAACCGATAATGCTGTGAGGTCACCCACTCGCTTCACCGAGGTCAGCGCGAGCAATAGCGCCGTCTTATAGGACAGCCATTTCAGTTCGGTCCGCGCCATTGGCTAAAACAGCGCTCCCACCAGAGCCTTCAGCACCAAGGCCAGGTCCCAAGGTGGAACTGTGACCGAGCGTGGAGGTCTGATGCCTGTGCCCCTCTGAGAAATCGCGACACGAGGGGGTGATCTCCAGGCGACATCCCCGCCCAACCCATATGACAAGCCGATATGACTGCCAAGTAAACTTTTAGCGTGGACGGGGCACGCCCCAGGTCAAAAAGATGCTGCAGGAACACCAGAATCTCCTCGATTGGGCATGTAAAGGCATGGAGTGCTCTCTCCCAACACCAGTCCACAAACACTTTCCATTTTAGGGAATATAGTGAGCCGGTTGACAAGGCTCTGGCACTCTGTATGGTTTCCACCACCGAGAGTGGCAACCCTGCGCTAAGTAGCCTCAGCCTCTCAGGGGTCAAGCCGCCAGCTGCCATCCCTCCGGCTCCGGGTGCCAAATCGCCATGTCCGGCTGGGACAACATATCTTTGAGGGCCGGGAGCTTCCACGTCTCGCCGTGCAGTAGAGCCATTAGCTCCGGAAACCATATCTGATCTGGCCAATGAGGGGCTATCAGGATAGTCTTGTGTTTGCCTCTCCTCACCCTCTCTAAGACGGAATTCGTGGGCCAGAGCGTCTACCCCAGCGGAGCATCGCTCTCCGTCAGCGCAAACCACTTCGGGCAGTGGCAGATCGACCTACGCCCTCCTAAAGCGCTGCCACACCCCCTCCACTACTTGCGGATGGAGGCGCCACTCTCGATGCGACAAAGGGCCTCTCGACAGCATATCCGCCGCCCCGTTCTGCTTGCCCATCACATGAACTGGGCGGACTGAGAGGAGATGACACCTCGCCCACAGTAGCAATCTCTTCGCTAGGTGACATAGCTGCGGCGAACTAATGCCCCCCTGGCGATTGATGTATGCCACCGTCGCAGTGTTGTCCGTCCTCACCAACACATGACGCCCTGCTATAAGTAGGCGAAAATGCTTGAGTGCAAGGTACACCGTCAAGAGCTCCAGAGCATTTATGTGCAAATGCTGTAGCTGCCTGTTCCATGTCCCCCTGATCGATCGCCCGTCGCACACTCCTCCCCAGCCAAGGAGGCTGGCATCCGTAGTCACCACTTGCCGGTGGGCTACTCTCCCCAGCGGGGCTCCGACTGAGAGGTTCTCGGGGGTACGCCAATAAGCAAGAGCTCTCCAGCATGTCCGATCCATTCGAACGCGCTTGTGCCTGTCCCTGACAGGATGAGCGAGGAGCGCTGAACACCATACTTGGAGATCCCGCAGGCAGGAGGCGAAGGGGAACCGAATGCGAAGCCGCCGCCATTAGCCCCAGAAGGCGCTGACATTGGCGCACGGTGACCATAGCGTCTCGGCGAAAAACGCTGATGCAGTGCTGAAGGCCTGCCCGACGTGCCTGAGACAATGTCACTGTCATGCCCACCGCATCGAACTCCAGTCCTAGGGGATTACCTGCGCGGGCACGAGTCGGCTCTTTGCCCAATTCACCTGGAAACTAGCCGTTCGAGATGGCCAAGCGTCTTGACTACATGCAGTTCTAAAAAGGGCCCTGGAGTCTGCCAGTAAGACCCAGTCGTCCAAATAATTCAATATGCGAATACCTCGCCTCCTGAGAGGGGCTAAGGCTTCCCGAACAACCTTGGTGAAGGCGCTAGAGCCAGCCCAAAACATAAAACCTTAAACTCCCACACCTCGACCTCGAACGCAAAGCGCAGGTATTTCCTGTGGCAAGGATGAATCGGAACATGAAAATATGCGTCTTTCAAGTCTATCGTGACCATCCAATCCCCCACGCCAGGGCGCGTATGGGCGAGACCCTTATCCGCCTGACACCCATGAAGACGGGAGGAGCACGGGCAAACTGTAGTTCGTACCTGTGCTCCATTGTATGGAGAACCCATTGGGAGTTTGTGCACTTCCGCCAATCCGCAATGTGGTTCGCCAGACACAGCGACCGCGGGCTTAACCCAGGCTGACCCACTCCAGGCGGGGCATCCACATCCGGAGCGGGCTTCGCCGTGCCTCATCATGATTATTGATTGATGATTTTTCTTATTTTTTTATTAACAAGTGCTTGTGAACAAAACAGCGCAACTGCGCATGAACTGTCACTTTGGAGAACCCTGGCGCACTTGGGGAACGGCTCGCCAACCTCCCGTGACCATCCCAACAGTCAGCTCGCCTGAGGCTGGCCGGTGGGGGCTGGGCGTGAAGCAGACCGCTCCCTGCCCCGCTTCTAGCCTCGCCTTGACTGCCCGTCCTGCCGCGGCGGGTAGATGCCCCTCTGTTGCCCAGGCGGCCTCTGCTTCTGCTGCTGCTGTTGCTGCCGCTGTGGGTGTGGCGCACACTCGCGTCTTGCCCGCACATGGTGCGTGGCCATTGTCGGCGCCTGTGCGGTGGGGCGGGAGATCCCTTCTTGCCGAGGCAGAAAGCTCTTCAGCGCCTCCGCACTTTTCTGGGTTGCCTCAAAACGCTCCCTCATGCTGGTCATCGTCGGCCCGAACAACCCCAAGGGGGTCGGAGGCGCATCAAGTAAGGGGATCTTCTCCCTGTCCGGCAGCTGTGACAGCGTAAGCCACATGTGGCGCACCAGCACCACCAAATGGCCCATTGCCCTGCCCTGCGCCAGAGCAGCACACCTCGACGCTCGCAGCGAGAGGTCCAGGGCCTTCCGCCACTCCAGGGTTGGAGCCGAAGGCTCCTCCACTTCAGTGGCCAACCTCATGCTCTCCCCAGCGTATACCTGGAGAACCGCTGCTGTGTTGAGGGCCCGGCAAGCCTGCCCTACACAGGCATATGCTTTGGATGCGAGTAAAACATTAATACTTTGGCCTATGACAGTGTTTCTCAAACTTTTTCAGTTTCAGGACCACTTACAACTAACCCTAGCTAAAAAAAAAAAAAAGATTAGACCTACTTCAACAGTAGCCTATAATTAGTCTACACAATAGGCCTACTCACTGAACCACCTTGCTTATTGTCTTTGCACTTTGCTTATTGTGTGGATTCATACTGTATGATTTAAACTGGCATATCTTACATAGACAGTGTTGCAGAACTGTTTTTACATACAAGTTGGTTCAATATTGCAAACAACTCATCTATATTATATTTTACCACGCCTGCTCATGGACTACTTGGGATAGCTTATGGACCACCAGTGATCCCCCGGACCACACTTTGAGAAACACTGGTCTCACGAATATGACAGTGGTCCAGTCAAATCTTTTACTGTCTATGGTCAAATCCCAGCCCGAACTATAACTGTAGATCGACTTACCTATGCATGTAAACATACTGACTGACAAAAAAAATCAGAATGAGTAATTATAACAGACGAGTAGCCCTGTGGACACAAATATTGTTGGAAAATTGAGATGTGTGAAACACTATTTGACTCAAATGGTAATCAGAAATAATTTGTTATAAAAAAAAAAGACTAAAAATGTGTTGACTAAAACTGACTAAGATACCTTTAGTTTTTCTTTTGACTAAAACTAGACTAAAATGATCGAGACTTTTAGTCGACTAAAACTTGACTAACAAAAATGACATTTGAATGACTAAATATGACAAAGACTAAAAAGGACATTTCGTCACAAGACTAAGACTAAATTAAAAATAGGTGACAAAATTAACACTATCTGCTTCATCAGCGACGAAACCTCAGCGAGAAAGATATGCAAAGATATGCAAAGATGTCAAATGTACTCACATATAAATATCAGTGACAGATTGTAACAAACTAACTCTTGGAAAGGTAAGGTGAGGTCACACGCAAAGAGAAGGAGAGAAGGTGTTAAGCCTAACCTACATTTTTAAAAGATTTGGGAATGCTGTATTTAATTTACTATGCTTAAATGTATTCATGGATAGATTACCTACATTTTTCATTAACCGAGTCTAAATCCAGCGTAGCATATGCTTTCATCAAAAACTAGGCCACAAACTTAAGCTATTTTTTTTTTTTTTTTTTTTTACAGGAGAAACCATCTGAATAGGTTACAGAGAGGAAAGGCAGACTTGCCTCTGAAAAAAGCAGGGAAAGAAGAGGAGACGGTGAAAGAGTGAGCCAGAAAGTAGAGGTCTGTACGGGACAGATTTTTCAGTTCTGCTCCTGCAACATCTGTCCTGCTCCCGCAATAATGTGTCATTTTTAGTCCCGCTCTCGCCCGCAATAATGTGTCATTTTTAGTCGCGCTCTCGCCCGCAAAAGCCCACAGGATATGCAGGAGGGATATTCAGTTTTGCCTTCTGTCTCACAAAAGGAGCACTTGACACACACAGCTGAAAAATACTGCCAGATGTCTATTTCTTGATTCTGAATGTAGGCTAAAACACTTTTTTCGACTCCTATTTGTTCCACTTCATGTGGTTCTGTGCAGAAATACAAGACCAGTGGATAGTCATAATTTGTGTTTAAAAGGGGAAGTAACGGCTACATGTGTGCTATAATGTAGCAGAACTATAGGGTGACCACCAACCAGATAGATAGGGAGGATAAGTTGTCTATAAAAGGAGGACAAATTGGCCAAAGTGAGGACACCCCCCAATGTCTGCTTATAGGCCTATTTCAGTTGTGTAACTGTAGCTAGCTGGTACAGTAAATATCTGTGCAGTATGTTGTAAACTTCCCAACGCCTTAAGAGTTGTGCTAGAGAGCCAGCAGCCTGGGGTTTAAGCTTGATTGTTAGCAAGCTCAACGCCGAAGGTGCTGCTGTTTGCAGGGTGAGTGCAGGGCTGAGCCATGTTAATCAACACAAGGCATTGGTGCTGACCCGGATCAGGAGTGAGGTTTAGACATAAAGGTGCTTTGCACCTTGCTTATTGTGTCAGAGGATTCATATAATTTAAACTGGCAAAGCTACAAGGTTACAAGTGTCAGAACTGTTTGGATTTACATACAAGTTAGTTAAATATTGCAAACAACTCATCTATATTATATTTTACTACGTCTGCTCGCGGACCACTTGGGATAGCTTGCGGACCACCAGTGGTCCCGGATCACACTTTGAGAAACACTGCCCTAGACAAACAATGGCATTAGCTAATGCTATCATTGTGGCTAACTAGCTACTGTCAATAGATAACATTATTTTACTGTTGGACGTAATGTTACGGCAGATATCAGCTCACCAATTTATCGGTCGGGCTGTAGTTGTGAGCCTGCTCAGATTACACAACAAATAGTACAGACAAGATTCAAAAGTCTGTTAGATCCACCTGATTCTGGCCTAAAATCAGGTCAACATCACTGTGTCTGCTTGGCATAAGTCAGCACCAATTATCTTCCATGCATTATTCTGGATTCTTAGTAAATTGTGTTCTCAATTTAGTAAATTGTGCGCAAGTTTTACTAAATAGTACGCTCATTTTATTAAATTTAGTAAAACGTGCACATCATTTAGTAAAACGTGAGCACGATTAAAATAAGCACACAATTTAGTAATAATCCAGTGGACAGAAAGGTGAACCCGGAAATGTTGAGTACACCAAAGTTTTATGATGGAAATATATAGTATGGGTTCCCAGCATGCAGAAACTGCTGGATGCTAATTTGCATATGTCGGGCAATTTGTGTAATTGAGCTAATTAGCATAAATTAGCATAATCACCTTACATTATACTTAGATCATATTATAAGAGCTGCTTGGCCAAAATGGACAATGTTAGTATGTTTTTAGGGGTTACTGGAGATGCTGAGTCCATATCTGACATTTTCAAGATTCAAAATCACTATTTAAACTTGGTTTGGTCACGTTTTTACTCTCATTAAGCTGATTTTGCTGAGTTTTTTGGGGGGCTTTTTAGACGGATTTTTTGGGCGATAAAAATGTTCAGTGTTTAGGAATAATTTGGATCCTCAAGTTATTTCTGAATTCCACAATAATTTTGGAAATAGCTATTCACTGGCCCTCTGCTGTGACTCACAATTGAGTAACAAAGGGAAGAACTAGCCTCTACTACTCCTCACTGTCCTCATCCGTTGTCCTGTCGCCATCTTCTCCAGACTCTTCATCCCTGTCCCTATATATTGCCACATGTAACATCACTGCCTTTGCAGAAACAATAATTAGTACAGGCCAGGCCTGCAGCTGCACAGCTGCACTTTCTAGATACATGTATACACAGTTTTAACCCAGCTTTGCAGTTACAACTGATAACATCTAACAAATGAGGAGGAGCAACAGGACTTGAATCGAGGGTATGCAAGTTCCTCTCCTTTCTTCATACAGTACCTGTCTTCTAACTCCCTCCAAATGCGGTGATATCCACAGCCGGTGGATCAGGACGGTCTGCTGCTTTCCAAAGCAGCACCTGTAGATGGGCACGTTTTCCATGGAGGAGCAAGTTGCGTTCTGTAGGAGACAGTCTCTTCAGTGCTGGAGGAGCCGGGATTGGGAGACCTCACCGCCAGGGATGAATTACTGCACGGGCCTACCGGGCCCGGCCCAAGGGGTCAGGGGGCCCTGAAGCCCAAACCTTTGCATGAAATCATTGCCTCAATATATACACATCAGGATGTAGGCTATGAATCTGGTAGAATTTAGTATTGGCAATCCCCAAAATGCACCAGAATACAAGAAATCACATCAAACAAATTAAAACATTTCTGAGGAAGGACCCCCAAACCTTCCTTCCACATATGCGACAATTAGTGGGGGGCCCTTAATACATCTGGGCCCAGGGGCCCGAAAGTTCATAATCTGTCCATGCTCACCGCTAGGTGGAGGCCCAAGCAAAAGGATCAGAAGAGAACCCTTGTAAGGGGTACTAAGAAGCTTACAGAGGCCTTCAGTAGAAGCCGCAGGAGGAGACTAGCCGTCGCTTGGGCCTGTTTACGGGAGAAATGCTTGCCTGAAGAGGGTTTTGATGCAGTGGCCACAGCGGAGAAGGACTTCACGCTGACTGGGAGAGCGGCCTGAGGAAGCGGCCTTGGAAAAATAAGGTAGTGGCGCCAGCCTGGGCCCCAACTTCACCGAGAAGACCTTGAGCCCCTGGCCCCACCAGGCAGCTTTAGGTCGGAGTTGGCGGTGGCCCTGGCTGCGGAGCAGAGCAGAGGTGGAGCGGCAAGGAGGTGGTGCCTTGAGGACGACGGTTGGCGGAGCCTGTTCGAGTCGGCCTGTTCGCCGTTGCTCTTTAGAAAAATAAGGGGAAAAAGTTTGTTGTGTGAAATCCGATGGCACGGGCAGAGAGAAGGTCCTGGCCTTGGCGATCGTGGCGGCTCTGCGACAAGGCAGCAGGAGGAGGGCATGCGCCGGTAGCTGTAGCCTGATTAGCGGCGTGGTCCCTTCGCGATGGAACTGGCGAGGCGGCCAGTGGAGCATCGGAGGTGCAGTGCCAGTTACGGGTGCTCAGTGCGGGGAGTCTGTGGCAGTGGAGGCTAGGCCCCGCAGGAGCGCTGCGGTGGTGCACAGTGCGAGGTGCGACCTGAGGCGTTCTCTGAAGGGAGCTGGGGCCCAGAGGTGACAGACCAGGTGACTGCTAGCACGCCCCGCATTGGGCCTGGTGGTTGTAGTTCCCAGGGGTGAGTAGGGCTCTTAGCGGTGTGTGCACCCCACCTGCTGTGTGGCAGTGTCAGAGACTAATTGCTGGACTGAATGTGGAAAACGCCCGCGCCGAGGATGGCAATGGCTTGTTGGGGGAGCTGTGCAACGCCAGCGTGCTGGACTGTGCTTGAGATTCCCACAATGTTTCACGCTGGGGATTCTAGGAGAACTGAATGATCATCTCAATACCAATGTTTCCCAAAAGGCTTGTCCCAAGGAGAACAGTATTACCTTAAACACACATGAGGAAACTGAACAGTCCAATCAGTAGACTAGGATAAGCTAGCCAACTATGCTACTTTGTTTACAATATTTCCAGGCTTTAACCAGACAGCTGAATGTGGTAGAGTTGTAATAGAAATAGTAGGCCTAAGCTATAGGCTAATCTGCATAAAGTGTGCTGTCATAAATATCAGACATTCAGTATTCTCTCTTTTTATATCAGGATATAAAATAATACAGATATATTACATTGTAATCCTCTGGTGTTCTAAGGTAGGCTATTGAAATGGCTAGCCCCCCCCCCCTCCAAAAAAAAAGAAAAAAATTGAGGTTCGTATCAAACCGTGGGTCAAAAATCGTGTACTTAATCGAATTGTTAGGTTGGTGTATAAACTACAGCCCTATCCTCCAAAAAAATCTGTCTAAATTGTACCAAAAAAAAAACTCAGCAAAATCAGCTTAATGAGGTAAAATGTGACCAAACCAAGTTTAAATAGTGATTTTGAATCTTGAAAATGTCAGATATGGATTCAGCATCTCCAGTAACCCCTAAAAACATACTAACATTGTCCATTTTGGCCAAGCAGCTCTTATAATATTATCAATATAGGCTATTATGCTAATTTAGCTAATTAGCTCAATTACACAAATTGCCCAACATATGCAAATTAGCATCTGGCAGTGTCTGCATGCTGAACCCATATATTTCCATCATAAAACTTTGGTGTACTCAACATTTCTGGGTCCCCAATGGGGCTCTATGGGCTGTCCACCGGACTATAAAATGAGTGCACGTTTTCTGATTCCAAAAATTATCTTGACACCTCCGTATCTACAGTAGGTAGCATGTGGTGTCAACACTGTCTGGATCATGCGTTAATACTCCAATCCAAATGGTGGCGGTAACGTTAAGTTGCTAGTCATTTTCGTAGGTCGGCCAGCTGGAAGAAGAGAAAGTGTCTGTCGTGGGGAACAAGATGGCGGTCCTGTCAATCGCCTCAGCTGGAACATGCATGTAGATGTCAACAGTTAAACATAATAGAAATGTAACGAGAACACCCTGTTGCACCTATTAAGACGATCAGGCTTATGATTTCAACTATGAATTGCATGGACTAAACCTCTGAAGGAGTCAACGAAATGTGTGACAGTTATGTCCGCTCTCTGCTGCGTGTGTCCGTGGCGCAGATCTGTCAAGCTCTAGGCTGGGACGCAGTTCAGCTAACAGCATGTGATCTTCTTTCCGATGTACTAGACCGATATATTCAGCAGCTGGCAAGAGGTTGCCACCGTTATTCTGAACTCTGTGAGTAACGTCCCCAGACCTTGTGTAACGTAGTATCAACAAGGTGAACTTTTGACATAGGCTACATCTAATCACAACTATCAGCAACTCTCCCGTGGTAAGGCCTCAGTACAGTCGCACTCAAACTTGTGGGTTAGAGTTCCAACACCACTTTACTGCAGTCTATTTCAGTGAAGTGTCTTATAGCATATCGCAGTGTCATCATCTGCAACTATTAGATATTTAGATGACGCAATGAATTACGAATAACTGTCATCATGCTAGATTCTCAACAGTGTGCGTAGTGATCAGATGTCAACAAAGGGGAGTGTCCAAAGAGCTAATGAAGTTACCTGGGCTCTGTAGCCTAGACCAGACCAAGAATAACTAAGTTTATGCACACATGTCTTTTAGAAGTAGAAATGACAAACGAGAGGTTTGGAATATTACAGTAACAGCACAACGTTTTTGATTGGTATAATTTTATCACATCCCATAGGATTACTATTTGGCAGTAATTAGCTGTTGTAGACTGGGAGTGCAAATCTACAAGAGCTGTTTGCTTTCAGATGGAAGGACAGATCCTGTGCTGGATGATGTTGGTCAAGCCTTCAGATTGTTGGGCGTCAGTCTCAGTGAATTGGAGGATTATGTCCACAACTTGGAGCCTGTTGGTTTTGCCCATCAAACACCCCTCTTCCCTGTCAGTAAGAACAATGTGTTGCAGTTCCCACAATCAGAAGCACAGGATAAGGAGGAAAGGAAGGAGTACATACCAGATTACATGCCTCCACTGGTCTCTTTGCAGGAGGGTAAGGCTTCAACTGATTTCAGTCAAACCTGTTGGGGTGGGGGGTGAAGACAATTGGAAAAAAGCATTCTATATTCTATTTCTTTATCCCATGTCTTTCTTTCTCTCCCTCTGCATCTCAGAAGAGGAGGAGGAAAGGGTCCTGACAGACATGGGAACATCAGCTGAGGCTATGCAAGTTCCTTTGGATGAGGAAGAGGAGGACCTGGGAGAAGAAGAAGCAGTCAGTGATGAGAATCACCCACTGAAGAGGCCCATGTTGAGTCCTGATGCCAGTATAGGTATGATGGCCAGCAAGAGGCCAAGGCTTCAATCTGGCTTCAGCCCAGAGTGGGCAGGGGAGCCGAGGGAGCCCCTCAGTTCTCTTAACCCCCAGCATGTGCCATTCTCTATGATGGATAGTATGGTATCTTTAGCATCATCACCTGAGACACCATTACCAAATACAGGCTTTAGACCCCTGCCTATGATTCCGAGACACTCAGATCACAAGGCTTCTTGTGCTCAGCACAGGAAGCCAAACGTTTCATCACCTGGTAGGCAAAGGACAAGATCACCTAAAGGGGCTGGTGTTGGGCCCTCAGCAGGGAGTCCCATATGCTCACCTAAAGCATTTTCAAAGGAAAAGAAGTCGCCAGGCCAGGCTATAAGTCCCAAAAGTCCAAAGAGTTCCAAGTCTGGCTCAGAGAAAGCTGCACACACTCCTGAGAAGGGCGAGCCCCTGCAGAGGACTACCCTAGCCACTCTGAGTGAGAGGATGGGGAAGGAAAATGTTCATGTGCGACAGCAGAACTTGGAGTTAGACAGGCAGCTTGAAGAAGCACACCTCAGGAAGCCAGAGCCACCGGACAACACCATTGATGACTCCATCGATGCTGTGATCGCCAGGGCTTGTGCAGAACAAGAGCCGGACCCTTTCGCCTACACCTCAGCTTCTGATTCAGAGAGTGACAGCATCTCCAGCCCCAGTCGACTGACCATCATGGAGCCAGCAACGCCCAAGACCAAGATGGGAACAAATGTCTGCTATGAGAGAGACACGTCAACGCCGTTCTCAATGAGTGGTGTCCCGGGAAGCATGTGGACCATGGACGACTCCATCAATGAAGTAATTCGCAAAGCAAACCAGAGAGGTCCTTCTGGATCACCATTGAATGACTCATATCTGTCGTCCCCGTCAGCCTCACCTCCCACACCAGAGCCTCTGATGAAGGTGTTTGAGGACAAGCACAAGATGGTGGCATCGGCTGATGTGAAGAAGAAGCTAAAGAAAGAGCTAAAAACCAAACTAAAAAAGAAAGAGAAAGAGAAGCCAAAGGAGAAAGACAAAGAAAGGGACAAAGGCAAAATGAAAGAGAAGAATCGGGATAAGGCAACAAACAAAGACAAAGACAAGAGCAAGGAGTTCCTTAAAGAGGCTAAAATTCCCTGGAAGGACTTTTCTCTCAGGGAAGATGACCTTCGAGAGCATTTCAAGATTCGGGATCTCGTAGGCCCTGAGATGTCCTTGAAATCAAAGTCCAAAGATGGAACTGAAAGCAGCTTCAGGAAAGACAAGGAAAGGCATAAAGACAAGAAGAAGGACAAGGAAAAGAGCAAGAAAGATAAAGACAAGCGAGATAAGGGCAAAGACTGGGGGAGAGAGGGCAAGAAGCTGTCTGCAGCCCTCACTCCATTTGGTCAGGTTGATGTCCCCATGTCACTCTTCAGCCCATCCAGCTGTTTACGGGTTCCCTCTGTGCTGCCGCCACTCCCACCCATTCTGTCTGATCGGGACAGCAAAGGCAAGGAGAAGGACAAAAAGAAAGACAAGAAGGAGAAGAAGAAGAAGAGGGAAAAAGAAAAGGAAAGAGAAAGGGCTAAGGAGAAGGAGAGAGAAAAGGAGGAAAAGAAGAAGGAGAAAGAGAGAGAAAAAGAAAAGAGAGAAAAGGAGAAAGAGAGACTGAAGCTTGAAAAGGTAATGTGCTGATTATAAACAGATACCGTATATTGTAGGCAGCTACTAGTCATCTTGTGTCTCGTACCTCACCAGACTCTTGTGCCTTTGCAGGTGAAGGTGGTGCCTCCGGCTGCTGTCCCATCTCCTGTCATCCCCCGGCTCACACTCAGGGTCGGGACAGGCCAGGACAAAATGTGAGTCCCATGCCATGTTTTCAAATATGTTTTGATGGCTAAATGCTTGCTGTTCTTAAAATAACCGTATCAGGGGTGTGAGAAAAAAACAGTTTAGTAACTTGACAGTGGGGTAATTTTTTGATATTTCTCTTTTCTTGTAGCTGCTCTCCTGCTTCCTAGGTCTAGGCATGTTTGCTGCAGCTAACACCACTCTGTTGTGATGTGCACAGATAAAACACACAGATTTTCCCCACCTTTGCAATTACACTGCAAAAAAGGCTTATCTAATAACATCTAACCACGTGTTATTACCGTAATTTTATATCAAGATCAAACAATCTAGGTGGTATTGTTTTCGGTATAAAGAGACTTACCTAGCATTCTCTCATAAAATCATTCGTAATTTCAGAAGAGTTTGACTCATTTTTACGATGTCTCATCATGAAATCAGGCAAATTTGGCTGCCAGTGCATTACGCAAATTTGTCTGGGTAAGACTTCTTAAAATGAGTCAAAGTCTTCTTAAATTAAGTAAAAATGGTTTTCGAGAGAGTGTTGGGTAAGTCTCTTCATATTTAAATAATACCAAATAGATTTTCTGATCTAACACTTGGTTAGATTTTATTTTTTTGTAGTGTAGACTATGGAACTGGATGATGGACTACTCCAAACAGTATCAACATTGGTTATGACTATAGTTTGAATATTACGGATGAAACATATACAGTGTTTTTAAAGGGGTACTTGGCAACTACTGTATTTCAACGTAATAAACCCGTTTAGAAATCATTTGGATGGTTAAATGACCTGTTCCGGTGAAAATGGTGACTTTCCCCGCTGCCCCTAGCATTCCCAGGCAGAAAACCAACCTTGCAACATTGAGACTACCGCCCCAGAAAGAGAAGTGAGAAACAAGAAACTCATTTTAAATCGTGTTTCTTACCTTGTAACATCCACATTGTTTTGCCTGTTTCGCTAGCTTGTAAAGAAATCCATGTGCTTTATCATTACTTTTTTCCACAGTTTGAAATAGCATAATGCACAATTTCTCCAGCAGAGGGGGAAATATAGCTAATCCTGCCAAGTTTCCCTTTAATATATGAAGCTTTGTAGCTATTGGTCTTGTTTTGAAATGCTTCTCTACTGTGTAGAGGCACAGTAGCATACCGTGGGCCGCTCCTGACTCAGGGCCCCATTGCAGTTGCACTGGCTGCATTGCTTATAGTTGTGATATTATGTAGGATTTATGTTTTTATGTGTGTACTGGACAGAAGGGTATCACAAGTGGACTAATCTTTAGCAGCGCAGGATGAGGCACTGAACACCAAATCAACAGATAGCAAGATGTAACCCTGTATCAGGACAGTATGTGTAGATTGTGTGAAGAAACCTCAATTCTAGAATAGATCACATTTAGTTCCTCAACCACATTGTGAGAATCCCGCTCAGAAATTCTTGAAAAAGACAAACATTTGGAAAGATGCATCTGTATATCGGTATGTGGGGTATCCTTTAACCATGCCCTCCCCCCTCACTCCAGTGTCATCAGCAAGGTTGCCCCCAACTCTGAAGTCCCTAAAGTCTCCATGGCCAAGACGCAGAGTGTGAAAGCAACACAGCCTCCGGCCCCGATGTTCTCTCCTGCGGCACCCCTGCTTGCTCCAGCTCCTTCTCTAGCTGTGGCAGCTGGGCCTGCAGCTGCAGTGCCTCCTCCTTCCGTTCTCTCACAGGGCAGCTCCCTGAGGACACCTGTGTGCAGCGTCGTCACGGAGACCGTCAGCGCCTATGTGGTGAGTTCTGTGTATCTCAAACTATTAAAGGTGTTGCGATTCTCCAAATCCTCGATTTGATTTAATTTAGTAGCAGGGTCTTCGAGTTTGGTTGATGTGTTTTTAACTCGCTGTAGCTTCAAATTTCAAGTTCAAGCTTCAATGATGTTGATGTGACGGAATTATATGTGTGTGTGTGTGTGTATATGAGAGAGAGAGAGTTTTTGCCTCATGGCATGCATGCTGGATGTGTCTTTGGGGGGGTGGTTACATCATCAATTCTACCTTTGATTTTGACTTTCAAACGGTTTTCAACTTAAAACCGAAATCGTGATGTCCCTACAAGCTATGTGTGTGTTTTGTTATGTCTATGAAGTTCCTTTTAGAACTTGCAAGTATTGTAAATCATAACTGCATAGCACATTTAAAACCAAAGTGCTTTACAATTAGCCTGACGAGCCAGACCCACATTAAAATGTAGGGTTTGGACACTCACCGTTCGCAGTGCTCAGTCCGAGGGGCGGGATAATCAGTTGTCTTTTAAATTCCCTCTGCACGCAATAGGACAGCGGCAGCGCTATGAGTCCCATGCGTTTCCCACCAGCGGAGCTAGTTGGCTAGTTCAAACGTTTGCCAACTTAATAAAAGCTTAACTCGTGTCACACTGTTCGCCAGCAGCAACATCCATCTGATTTGTTTTCAAGTAGCAGGGAATTCAAGCCAAACCGTTGCAACTCTGCCATCAATCATTATGTTAAGCCCACCTAACGACTCTATACACGATTTCATTGGCCTGATTAAGTTTCAATTTCTGGAGCTCACAATCCAACGGAGAGTTGCTAGACTAGCCCTGGCCGCTAGGGGCGCGTCTAGATTTCTAGGCTACAGTACTTTACAATAGAAGACACATGCATACAAAGAGACCTCAGTCTACTGACTACCTGTAGTCGCCCGTCTCAAATTCAAATCACAAATGCTGGCCTGCAAAGTGATCTCCAGTCGAACTTGCCCCACATTGCCTGTAATTTGATTGGCTGCCAAAATCCGCAATCTTATTGGCTGTCAGAATTCAGTTATCTATTGATTTTCTGTAATTTGATGGTTGGTTGTTATAATACTAAATATTCAAAAATAAAATCAGTCAAGCAAAAAACTAAAGAAACTATATAACTCATGAGGACTGCACACACCCAAAGGATTTACTGTAATTGTAAGAAAAATAGCCTTTACATGTAGTTAATGCACACACACACACACACACACACACACACACACAAAAACACACACACACACTCTGGCCCCTGAACAAACCTGGTTGCGGCCCCTAGGCCTGTAAAAAAAGAGTTATTTTTTCCACTTTAATCCCAGATATTGATACAGTGCATTCATTTGCAGGGATGATTCTGTCAAATTTGTTATTATTTGGACAGGAACACTCAAGCAATATGCAGTTTTACTGGGAAAATAAAGTAGTGTTCTATTAAGTTAATATGGACAAAAATTGTAAATCTCACCCTACATGATTTGTTGTGCCTTTTTTTTTAAGATCCGTGATGAATGGGGAAACAAAATCTGGATTTGTCCCGGTTGCAATAAGCCTGACGACGGAAGTCCGATGATTGGATGTGATGACTGCGATGACTGGTACCACTGGTGAGAGTTTAAACTTTTTGATGTATTACTGTTTGACTAGTTCTAGTTGAGTGTAAATACAATAGCACAATACAAGAGCTTTTATAGTTGAGTGTACTAAACTATATCAATAGTGTGCTTGTTTTGCTCATCAGTTTAGTGCCCGTCAAATGCCATGTGAAACATCCAGTCTATGTTGCCACCTCTCACTATACTGTGTCCTTGTCACTCATGGTCCACCTCTCTGCTGTGTCTCTGCCCACAGGCCCTGTGTGGGGATAATGGCTGCCCCACCTGAGGATGTCCAGTGGTTCTGTGTCAAGTGTGCCAGTAAGAAAAAGGACAAAAAACACAAGAAAAGGAAACACAAAGTGCACTGACCCTGGGGCTGGACATGTTTTATAGAAGGCTCTACCTTTTCAGCTCTAGCTGTCTGGAAAGTCTGAAATGTTAAAGACAGAAAAATCTTCAAACTGAACTTGGAGAATTGTCCAGACTACTCTCCTCAGAATTGGATTAACTATGGGTTCTTCGTTTCTGATCATGTGGAATATCTGTCTACCAAGCACCTTAACTGAGACCGTGTGGAAGCCAAGCAGGGTATTTGGAATATAGATGTGTGGCGTCCAGAGAAATTATGCTTTTCCTTTTCAGGACGATATATTTACTTTAACAGAAAATCAATCAGTTAGACTCACTGTTGCAGTGGCCAACCATTGTTCTGACATTGATGAAATATTGCATATAAATACGTACTGAGGGGACACTGAGGTTGGTGTGTACAGTATGGAAACTCAGACCTCTAAGTCAGTTTCCATTTCTTGAGAAACAGACTTGTCAGTTTCATTGTCAGCAGCTGATTATTTTTTTAACTTGCCTGATTTTCTTTCTTGTAATTAGTGTATATTTTTTGAAATGAGAGTTTGTATTTTTATTTTTTCTCGCACATTTCTGTATGCTTTCAGCATATTTTATTTGACCAGAATTTCCTCAATATGAAAGACCAACGGTTTGGGGGTATGTGTACATGAATTGTGTGCTTTATGTACCTGAAGTTGATCCCTGAAATCCTTGGTCAATGAAATCTGCACTGACTGCTCCGTTCTCAAAGTTGCAGTGACTGTTTTGTTTTTTGACATTTATACATTTCTTTCTTTTTATTGGTGTGCCCAAGAAGATTGTTCAGTCATTTTAACAGGACAGACACAAATGATTGTTAAAGCAGGGATAAGACTACAGATGGAACCTTATAAGATTTATAAAAAGAGTTTATGAATAAATTAACTTGAATAAAATGTCTTGTCTTTTGTCAGTATAAGCTGGAAAAAGTGTCTCGTCGCTCTACTTGGAGTCATCATGAGAAAGCATACTGTCAGTCTCTGAGCAAACTATAGATTTTGTGTACTTAAGCATGCTTCAATTTGACCTTAGTCTTAGCATGTTGGCCAGCATTTAAATTAGGACCTTTTAAATACTGCTCTCTTTGGAAGGTTTTGTGCAGTTGTTACTCAGATTACTCGGTATCAGAGATATCAAAAGCTCTGCTTTCCATGATTGGAAGAATTCTGCCATTTACCTCTCATTTTCATCTCATAACAATAATTCATTGAAAGCCTGAAATAATTCTCATAACTCTAACAATAATTGACATTGAAAGCCTGAACAAAAGCTGTTGCCAATATGAACAGCCTTTTCAGTAAACCTGTAGTTTTAACTCATGTGTGAGACATTTACTGATGACCATTGTAGTAAAAGACATTCCTACTTAACAACTCAGAGTCCAGGCCCACAAGATGATCAATAAATTGATGTGCCTGGCTGGTATCTGAGTTTTCAAATAGTGTAAATGCATACTACACTTGATTAAAGGGCTATATTTCCATAAATCTATAGTCTACATTAACCAATCTTTGACTTAACTTATACATACTAATCATTTTGAGTTAGGCCTATGAAACCTAGCTGGCTATAGGATATATAGGTTATGACCTATTGAATCTTTGAATGGCTTGATTAGCCATGTGGCTTGATTGATGGAGCAGGCTTTGTGTACCTAATGTCTCGGTGACAATAGATTAGATGTGCTTGTGCTGCAAAAGGTAAACAAACCACTGTATCTGCATAATCTATGACAGAATTACTATCACTTACAAGGATACAAGGATACAAGGAAGTTTATTGTCACATGCATATAGTTACTGGAAGTAAGAAATGCAGTGAAATTATATGTCTGGTGTCAGCCTATTTGTGCATTAATGGGGGGTAAAAAGTGCAGTAGAAGGGGGTTTAGTAGATTAAGTGGCAAGGGCTGCATAAAAAGGTGGGGAAGGATTGGGATTGGGTGGGGGCACCAACAAGGAGCACCCAAGAGCAACAGGGGCAAGAAAACTCCCTTACCAAGGAAGAAACCTTGGGCAGATCCTGGCTCAAGGGGCTAACCCAACTGCCAGGGTCTTGGTGTGTGTGTTGGGGGGATGACAGGGAGATGGGATAGTGTGCTGTGTATGTGGGGAGAGGGCAGTGTGCAATATGTGTGTTGGAGAAGCTTCCTCATGAGACAATGTGCTGTGTATGTGGGGGCAGGGACTTACTATTGCAAGCAGAGTACTGTATGTAATGTATGTAGTGATGACAGTGAAGATGTGTGTGTGGGCCGGGAGGGAGTGGAGCAGTGACTGTGTGTGTGTGTGTAGTGTGGTGGGTAGGTGGGGGCAGTGTGCTGTAAGTATGTAGAGGATGTGTGTTGGAGAAAGATCCTGAAGAGACAATGTGCTGTGTATGTGGGGGCAGTGTGCAGCAAGTATGTAGGAGGAGGCTTACTGTAGCAAGCAGTGTGCTGTATGTATGTGAAGTGATGACAGTGATGATGTAAGTGTGTGTGTGTTGGGGATGGGGGGTGGGGGTGGGGGTGGGCAGAAAGGCTAGGCAATCAATGACATGGGGTAGATGGAGGAGGAATCAAAAATAATAAAAAAAAAGTGTGCAAAAAGTTGGAGAAAGTCAGATATGTGTGTGTGTGTGTGTGTGTGTGTGTGTGTGTGTGTGTGTGTGTGTGTTTTGACGTGTGATGAAATAAGAAAAATAAATAAAAGGTCTGTAGCATAGGGAGAGGGATGTAAAAGTGCTAAAAGTCTTGTAGGTGTGTGTGTGGTGTGTGTGTGTGTGGGGGGTCATGAGTGCTGAGGAGTGAATGAGTGCAAAGTCAGTATAGTGTGAGTTCAGAGTTGGGAAATGTTTGAGAGTGCTGAGGAGTGAATGTGTGCAAAGTCAGTATAGTGTGAGTTCAGAGTTCGGATGGCCTGGGGATAAAAACTTCTCCTGAGTCTCTCAGTTCTGGCTTTGTGACTACATAGGCGTCTTCTTGATTTCAGCTGGTAGGAATAATCCATTGTTAGGATGAGAAGAGTCCTTCCAGAATCTTTTGGGCTCTTAGGAGTACTCTTCTGGAATAGATATCTTGTAGAGCAGGAGTTGAGTTCTTATAGTACGTTCAGCTGAGCGCACTACTCTCTGCAGAGTACTACAATCTCTAACTGTGGGAGTTCCCATACCAGGTGATGATGCTACCAGTTAGAACACTCTCAACCGCTGAAGTGTAGAAGGCCTTCATGATGGATGTAGAAACTTTGAATTTCCTTAGCTGACGAAGGAAGTAGAGTCGTTGTCTGGACTTCTTCAGAACATATTGAGTGTTAACAGTCCATGTTAAGTCTTCAGTAATGTGGACACCAAGGTATTTAAAACTTGTGACTCTCTCTACAGGTTGCCCGCTGATCATTAGTGGGATGTAACTGTAGTTCTGCTGCTGCCTTCTGTAATCCACTACCATTTCCTTGGTTTTATTGATATTCAGTGTCAAGCTGTTAGATTGACACCACTGTGCCACCTCATCAACCTGACCCAAGTAGAGCTGTTCATTGTTGTTACTAATCAGGCCCAAGATCACTGTGTCATCTGCAAACTTGATGATGGAGGTATGACTACTGTTGGCTTTGCAGTCATGTGTGTAGATGTTGTACAGCAGTGGACTCAAAACACAGCCTTGGGGAGCACCAGTGCTGATGGTTAATGAGTCAGATGTCAGACCCCCCCACTCTAACCACTTGTGAACGGTTGGTGAGGAAGTCAAATATCCAGTGACACAGGGTGGTGTTCAGTCCTAAGGCCTTCATCTTTGTGACCAAGGTGAGAGGTACTATCGTGTTGAATGCTGAACTAAAGTCAATGAACAGCATCCTCACATAATTCCCATTCCCTCCTCCAGGTGAGTTAAGGGGTGCATGAGGTTTGAGATGGCATCCTCTGTAGACCTGTTGGCTCTGTGTAAGCAAATTGGAGGTCAAGGAGGCAGGGAGGGATGAGCAGATAATGTTTTTCACAAGCTTCTCAAAACACTTCATCACTGTAGGCGCCAGGGCTACTGGGCTGCAGTAGTCATTCAGACATGATGGACTTTTGTTTTTTTCGTACTGGAACAATAACAGACTGCTTGAGGCAAGTAGGAACTGTCTCTTGAGCCAATGATGTGTTAAAAGATATAAGTGAACACAGGAGCTAACTGAGAGCAGCAGGATTTCAAAACCCTGTTAGAAATTCCATCCGTCCAGTAGCTTTTCTTTACCCTCCTAAAGGCATTGCTCACATCAGCCTCAGAGACACAGAAAGGTGCATCCTCATTTGCTTCACATGCTGCAGCTAGTCCAATATAGTCTGTGTTTTTCATGTCAAAGCAGCCTAAAAGCATTAAGTTCATCTGGGAGGGCTTTACTCACATTCATCATAGGAGGGGACTTTCTTTCAAAGCCAGTGATGGTTCGAGTCCTTTCCACACACTCGTGCTGGATCACCCTCCAAGAAATCAGCTTCAACTCTGTCTCTATATAGCGCCGCTTAGCATCTTTAATAGCACTACGTAAACTAGATGTACCGCATAGCGTACAAAATATGACCGCCGCCTCAGTCCTGTACATCCGTTCCTTGAAAATAAATCACACTTCAATTTGTTCCATATTTTATGGCCTAGTCTGAAACGTTATTGTTAATGCACAAATTAAGTAACAGTAGCCTAGTCTGAAACGAAATGCTGTTTTACATCTAACCAGTGGTGCAAATAACTGACATGTCCAAATGGGCCTTGATGAAAATCATTATTCTAGACTGTTCATACACATTTTAACGGGCCAAAGTTGAAGAGCTTTTGTCCTTATTGTTAGTGCAAATATAGGCTGATTCATGTTCCTGCATTGTTTAACTGAGGTCCATGGCTAGTCTGGCTTTCATCAGACCAAGCTCAATCTTTTAAGAAATCAAAAAATAAATAAGCGGGCAGATCAGGCTGGGTTCACCCAGCCTAGTCCATAGGCACCGATATATTTTAATTTTCGATTGAGATATACACGCTCTGGCTATTCTAAATGCAAAAAATGCATCAGGGAGTTATGACAAAACGTAACTAACAAACTAGATCCTAATAGAAAGCTGTTAGCTTCCCCTAAGCTACAGGTAGGATTATAAGGTAGGCCTATTTACAACATAAATTGTCAATAGGCTATGCTGGCGACACAAATAAAATCTCCTTTGGAAACCAATGGCTTCGCCTTACAGTATCAAGCGGACTGTCATATCGCGGGCGAAAAGTTGTAATAACATTCACTTGAGCTCCATGAGTCAAGGAAAGCTGTGAATGAAGTAGCCACTTAAATGGGACCCACTACACAGTAGCGGTGTGTTGCTAAAGCAGCCATAATGAAATGAAGGTGTCATTGTTTGGATACTTCACACAATGCTTTTTAATTTCACAGACTACAACTACCAAGCTGTAATCAAAGCACATCGATTCCCCTCTCACACCCTGCACTTAAAACAAAATAAACAGGCGCCTCAGTCTCAATGATGTATAGGCAAAACTGTATCAGACCGTTGTAACGTTGGTAAATCTTCCATTGCACAGAATGATTTTTTGTAGCACGTGCAATAAATGACAGTCGAAAGATACAAACAGTGCTGCTATACATTTGTTTGGTATAACCTCAAGAGATTTATAGTTTTCACAAATGCAATAAATCAAAATGCCATCACTCACCAACGCTTAACGGTAACATTACCTAGGTCCTTATTGATATTACAAGATTAACGCATTCCTGCAGTAAAACCAAGCATGTCCGATAAACATCCTCAGTTTATTTCGCTTCAAGAAAATGGAATTACACTTCATGTGAACATCGTCCCATCCTTATTAGATGTTAAATCTGATAAAATTAGTCCTTTGTATGAAGTGTCCATTGTTTTTCCAACCCACTTTTAACTTCCAACAAAAATTTCGTCTCACTGCAACGATCGCCATCTAGTGGACAAACGACTACTTCGCCAATACTGAAAATGCAGCCATGATGATGAATATTTATTTTGGCTTTTTAATCCTACTGATTTTCATTTTTTTTTTTTACGGGGGCAAATCACAAATGAGTGATTATGAGCCAGGTTGATGTGGGCCCCTGAGACCAACATACCATAAAAGATTCACAGAGAACTGTGTTCGCCCCACCTTCTTCGGGGGGGTCCAACCAGCGGGGGCTGCAGATGAAAACAAAAATGACGGTTCCATGCTATCCATGTGGGGTACATGCCCACCAAGTTTTGTGTACCCGGGTCTTTCAGTGTCCCCGAATCCTTGTTGGTGTCACGCCACTAAATGTACACATAAATTATTTTATTGTAAGCCCCCATGAACGAAAAGTACACAAAACTTGGCATGCATTCAGAGGGTGTCATAATGATCCTACACTTTTATTTTCGTGCAGTTTTGACCTTGTCAGCCAGAGATATTGAGATGAAAAACACCTAATTTTTTGTTTTAATTTTTAAATAGGGTGGCGCTATACATGAAATAAGTGGTAATGGGATGGATTGACATGCCCCTTAAGACCAACATACAAAAAAAGGTGGACCTCCTAGGCCCTATGGTTCTCGAGATATTCACAGAAACTGTCTCCGGCCACCTACAGGCCAGTTGGTGTATAGTAACATAAATTAATTTATTGTGTGGCCCCCATGAACGGAATTCCACAAAACTTGGCGTGCATACAGAGGGTGTCATAATGATCCTACACTTCCAATTTCGTGCAGTTTTGACTATGTTAGGGTCACAGATACCTTCAATTACACCACCTCATTTTTACTTTTTTGTGTTTAACTAGGTGGCGCTATACATGAAAATGAGTGGTTATGGAATGGGTTGACATGGCCCTTGAGATCAACATACAAAAAAAATGGTCCTCCTAAACCCTACGGTTTTCGAGATATTCACAGAAAACTGTGTTCGCCTCCACTCCTTTCGGGGTCCAATTCAACGGGGGCTACAAATCAAAACGAAAAAACGATGGTTCCATGCTATCCGTATGTGGGGTTACATAACCACCAAGTTTCGTGTACCCCGGTCTTTCAGTGTCCCGGGAATCATTGACGAAATTTGGACATGCGAAAAAGAAAAAAAAAAAAAATTCGACTAAACCTATATGACCGCCGCTTCGCTGCGCGGCGGTCATAACTATAAGATGCTGCTTTGTAATCCGTCATATCCCCTGAAATAAGCCCAGCATTATAAGTCATGGTGCGTGTCTTTAAAGCCTTTCTCACTTCTCTATCCACCCATGGCTTCTGGTTAGGGAAGCTTCGGATCTTTACAGTTGGGATGATGGAATCAGTTAGCATATTGATGTAACTCAATGATACTTCCGTAAACTCATTGATGTCAGCAGAGTTCGTCTTGAACATCTCCCAGTCAACGTTGCTAAGGGCGTCCTGTAGCCTGGCTTCCGATTGGTCAGTCCAGCGCTTGACCTCCTTCGTCACTGGGGGGTCCGTCCGACTTCTCTGTTTGTACATAGGCAGTAGGAAAACAGCGGCATGATCTGATTTTCCGAAAAGCTGGTAGAGACTTCGCTTTGTAACTGTTCTTGAACTGTGTGTAGCAGTGATCCAGTGTGTTGTCACCACGTGTAGGGAAGTGAATGTGTTGAATAAATTCAGGCATGGACCGGTTCAGATGTACTTGATTGAAATCACCGGCCACAATAAGCGCAGCTTCAGGGTGCGTGTGTTGTTGTCTATTTAACACTTCTTGCAATTCTGAAACCGCAGCATCTGTGTTGGCTTGTGGAGGAATGTAGACAGCGTTGAATATTACCGAAGTAAACTCACGGAGAGAGTTACCAAGAGACCAGCATCAGTAGAGCAAAGAGGGTGTGCCAGTGTACAAGCTTGGTTAAATAATCTAAGGCCTTATAAATTAAAGGCTTTGTAGCTCACTGGTAACTAGTGAAGAAAAAGTAGAACAGCTGCGCGTCGGGGTTCTGTTCTCCCTGTCGGGACTTATTTTGTGATAATTACCGGCAGACAATACATTATCCCTTACTTAAATCTCGGGTTTAGCCAGTATTCTGGCTGCAGCATTCTGAAGTTGAAGACTTCTAGTATACAATCAGGAAGACCAGAAAACAATGCATTACAACAATCAAGCTTTGAATAAATATACAAATTTATGAACTAATGTTTCAGCATAACACATTGACAGAATAGATCTAAGGCACGGAAAAGTCAAAGTAAACATCCAAGCTGAACTCCAAGGTCAAGGTATATCAGTGTCCGTTCGCACCATCGGTTGCTTTTTGAACAGCATGGGCTCTCAAGAGGGCTCCACTGTTGACAGAAAACCATAAAAAGCCAGACTGCAACTGGCCAAAATGCATATTGAGAAGTCACATTCCTGGGAGAATGTCGGACTGATGAGACAAAACTGGAGGTTTTTGGCAAGTCACATCAGCTCCATGATAACAGACAAACAAATGAAGCCTTCAAACTAGAGAGCATCATAGCCTACTGTACATCTGGCATCATAGTCTACCGGCATCATAGCCTGCCTCTGTCACCATAGCCTGCCTCTGGCATCATCTGGCATCATAGCCTACCTGTGTCACATGGAGGATGCATGGTTATTTTTTGGGGCTGCTTTGTCATTATTTAGCCTCTGGGCTAAGAGGGACTTATACAAAGCTCTGTCTAAGTCCCTCTTAGCCCAGAGGCTAAATAATGACAAAATATTTTATACATTTTGATTGGTCTAACCACAGGACCATTTTCCACTACCTCAGTCCATCTTAAATGAGCTCAGGCCAAGATAAGATGGTGGCATTTCTGTATTAGGCCTAAATACAATTTCTTCTTTTGCATGGTAAAGTTTATACTAGCATTTGTGAATTGAGTATCAGACTTTGTAACAAAAGTAACAAAAGTAACAACGAGTAACAAAAGTTACATATAATGCCCATACAATGATTTTCTTTACAGAAACAGATCTGGTTTTAATCCAGTATCATCTGAGGTTCAGAAGACCATAGCCATCCAATATTTTTTCAGCTCTATCCCTTGTTTGCAAAGATTTCTCTGGATTCTCTGAATATTTCTCTGAATATTTTAACATGTTCTGTAGATGATGAAATTCACAAATTCTTTGCAATTTCATTTTAAGAAGCATTATTCTTATATTGTTTCATCAAACCCACACAGGTTTACCCAGAGCGATGAATACCTCCACATCTTTACTCCTGAGAGACTCTGTCTATCTGTGATGCTCTTCTTTATACCCAATGTTATAATTAGTTGTGAAATATTCCTCCTTTTGTTGTCTTTATCATTACACAACTTTTCCAGAGTTTTGTTGCCCCGTCCAAACTTTTTTTAAATGTGTCACTGGCATCAAATTCAGAATGAATATTTACCATGAAATAGTAATTTTTAACATTTGATATGTCTATGTCCTTTTACAGCTATATATGGTAGATGATCACATTCTGTTTTTATTTGCATTTTACACAACATCACAAATGTTTCTGATTTGGGGATGTATTTATACTTGCAAATGTCTGCATGTCTTGCAAAAGTGATAATCTTAAGCATACAATTCTGCTGTTCTAAACAGTCAATATCAAACTAAATGGCATATCATGTGACCAATCTTTGTGGCATGTTCATATGAAGTTTAGCATATTTTGACACCAGGTCTGGCCCCCTAAAAATAGTGTAGACTCACAGACATCATCCACAGAAATGGGGACACTGTAACATCAACATGGGCATACACACACCCTTCCCAGAGGAATTATCTATAATGAAAAAGCAAACAGACAAGTCACTTGAAATGTAATTATGCCCTTGTCATTCTGTCTGACTAAATTAGAAGGGCTGTTCACCGCTTCAGAAGGAAATATGGGTTACCATTTTCTTTTGAACGTTACAAAATAACTTCTTGAACAAAAAATACATAATCATGTTAAACTATTAATTATTCGATTTTTTCTATAGATATATAGATATAGGCCATATCAGTTGCATGTCAAGTATTAGCTGATATAATTTATATTTTAAATGAGAAGACACATCTACTCATGTGAGATGCAATGAATGTTGCTCTGTTTTCTTGATAATATTGTACCAAAGAAGTAACATGAAAACATCAAGGTCTGGTCATGTTTAGCCTAAGTTTCATGAACGTGTCTATCACAGTAAATGTGCAGTGTTAAAATATGAATAGTCCCATTTTTTTTTTTTAAATAGTGTAGCATTACTCAAAAATATCACAAGGTGGCACGATATCATCAGAGTTTTGCAACATAGTAAATTCATTAAGGCCCTCAACGTTCAAGTCCTCATTATCAAACCATTCTTGCCTAGGCTATAGGCCTATGCACCACGCGGTGAGCTTAAAATGAGCTTTGTTATTTTAAGAGGAATATTCTGAAATAAAATAAAATGTTTGTTTAATAAAAAATGCTGCTGTTCTCCTTATCGCCTCGTTTGGGTATTTTAACGACCATAGCCTAGTCATTGCTTAGGCCAACATTTAATTTGCCTGGCCTATTGTTGCAGCCGTATAGCTTGAAGCCTATGTGATAGATATCAGGATGTCTGCGCAGGGTAGGCCTGCCAGTGCCATGAAATCTCGGCAACTCTTCTGTAGTTCAGATGAGGTCTACGAAATAGGCCTACACTAAAATGGGCACCGGTTTTAAGAGTATGGAGAAATTATTTCCTGTAAATATAAACTGACGCCGTAGATGCCAAACGTTTGCTAAACCATACAGATATCTGAATTTGAATAAGTCACACTTTATTTGCGTTGATAAATTCTAATATTTAGGCTAGGTGTAAAATTGACTTCTTTATTTGAATGAAGAATCATGAACGAGGCCTACATTTTAACATTTTAGAATGTTCCGTGCTTGCAGTGAGTTTCAAGCTTTGTAATGCACTTATGATGGATGTTTACGCAGTTATGGCAGTTCTCTCTCTCTCTCTTTTCTCTCTCCCCAGAGAAACCTGCTCTGTCAGGGGGAGGCTTCTGTTCCACGCAATCAATGCCTTGGCCATCCACTTAAGCGTTACAGGACAGGGGGACGTTTGAATATGGCCTCTCTCAGGTACATTTCTGTTGGCTGCGACTGTGGTGTCAGCCACATCTTAATCTACATTTAACCATCATTCTCTGACAGGACTTGCTGTAACTGGACACATTCTGTCAGATTCCGGCCCGTGAAAGCACAGAAAATCCTTGGTGTTTGTCAGTCAGTCATAGAAGCCTACTGTAGGCTATTCCACGCCGCGAGAAGAACTCGGATGCGCGGTAAGTCAAGTTACTTTTTATTTGATGGGATTTGGGGTGTTTGCGCTAACAAATGTTTTCCAACAATCTGCTCAATATGGTTCTATGCCATTAATTATCCATGACCGAAACTGGCAGATTTTCCACTTCCTTAGCCTACATTAAATTTTGAACCAGTTCACAGGTTTCTGACCGTTCACATTCGAACTCAGGTTTCTTTTTTTGTTGAATAGAGTCGATTGATTATAGCCTATCTCATAAATTGCAATATGCCTATTTAATGGGGAAATACTCCCTTAGACGAAGTCATTGAGTCACGTCTCTTGGGTGCATTGGAAATGTCCACTTGAACGATATGTCAACTTACGCTGTCCGACTTTTTGCATGCGTCCAGGAGGTAGTTTCAAGTTTGTCCACATAGCGGTACTATACAATAAAAATGCCATGCGCTCTGCTCGCCGCCTCAAGTGAACAGGGGTTGCAAGACTTTCTGTTAAGTTCTGTTCAAGTGTCGGGTTGCGTTTTTCAGTGCGCAGAAGTTCGGTGGACTGTACACATACTTTAAAGACATGGCATAGGCCATTATCGCAATGGAAAAATCTTCCTCCATAGTCTGGGCATTCTCACTTAGCTAACTTTCGTCTGGGTCGTGCGATTGACCCTCAAGAATGCGTGAGCCATAAATGAAATAAAGCTCCCATTCTGAAGTGGATCAATTTGACAACGCGCGAAGTGCATTTCATCCCTGCGGACAAAACTGCTACTGGACAAAGGCGACTTAAGTAAGTTTACCAACTTAAAGATAGCCTACTTTCACATAGTTTTCCAGATTTTGAGTCAAGGGGAAAGCAACATTTGTGTTTTGCAGTTATTCCCATGCTTCCAACATAGCTTTAGTTGATTTTGGTAAATTGGCTTATTACCTGTGACTGCAGACACAAAGTTGTATAGGTTAACCTTAGTCGGCTTAATAATGATCAAAGATGTGGTCAGGCAAATTAATTAATATTGCCAGTGTAGGTCAAATAGACTAGGCTGCGTGTGGGTCCCTGATATTTTGACGTCAGTGTTGTGAAGTTCATCATGAGGATAAAGGCGATGATGTAAATGACGTTTTTGTGTGTCAGGGTATGAGAGGACAGGGACCGTGGAAAGTGTTGATGGGAGAACTTTGTCTGGACTACGAAGATACGGCTTGCCATCAAGGGTGTTTCCCCCAAATTAGGCTCTCCTACAATCTCAGATAACGCTCACACTTGCGTGCTGCTCGCGGCGATTAGACTGCCATGGAACCTTCTGACACGGGTCATCCCTACGAATAATACAAGTGCACTGGGGGTATTGAAGGTGTTGTCTTTGATGGTGATGTTAGTGAAAACATTTACCCCGTTGGCTATTTTATGTTCATTTTCAATTAAATCTGAGTAATAACATCAGATGGGATATTATTTTGTCACAACATGGCACAGCCTGTCTGGATGAAACCAATATTTCTTTCGTGGAAATAGCTGTAAAGTTTTCACTCTGATAGTAGCCTAATGCCATAAGAATAGTTAGGTACACGAGAAGGTAAACCAGTTCGCCTTGAAAAACAATCCACGAGCGGCATCACCCGACAGCGTGTCGTTGGAAGTTGATCTCGTATGGCATTTTGTTTTGAGCTCTTGCTGAGTTGAAGTTCCCACATAAGGTAAAGTGCCTCACTGAGAACCGTCCTTGTCCAAATGGCAGTTTTAAAATTAGACTGCCCATTCAGCACATTGTTTGACTTGCTACTCGGAGATGTAGCCTAGGCTACTGTCTGAGACTCCTTCTCTGTACTTCAATCTTTAGCTGACAGGACCAAGTTACTTTTTCAGGACATGGCTTATTTTACTACATTTCCTCCGTTCTGTATTTTTCGTTCTTTTATCTTACTCTAAATCTGACTGAATCTATGATTGATACAAGCCTACGTTTTATTGATGCGCACTAGATTTCTTTAAACTTAACCTAGGCTATTTCATTTTTGTTTTATTTTCTCTGTTATCTTACCCTTTCAAATGAATCAACTTGAGCATATGAAAATGTTTAAAAGAGTGTTTCGTTAACAATGCGTCTAAACAAATTGCTTTTTTGGTCAAAATAACTCCAGTTCACCCAGTAGCCTATAAGAGATTTAAATTAGTAGCCTATCATTGAAGAATATTTACCTGTCCAATGCACTCTGCGTTTTTTTGTGTAAAAAATGCTGGTCCTTAGAGTTCAGATGCTATGATTGTTCATGATTAGGCCTAGGTCATCTTTTGAGATAAAATTATTCAAATCATGTTTATTATTTTTCTCAACAAGCTGTAGAGAATTGTAGATAGGCTATAGCACACACCATTAGTTTACTGATGGAAGGCCTGTGAAAAGAAGAACGATAATTGAAGATGAGACCAGGAATTAACAATAACCTCTGATATTTCCCATTGTCTAGCATTTTGTAAGACATAGCTGGAAAAGATGATTTCTTCATTGATTGAGGAGTCCATCTTACATTTCAAACGTTGAGCTCTTCGGATCTTTAGTATCAATTAAGTTGCAGTTAAGCTGTTAGTTAAAGCCAACACATTTTTTATTTCACCCTATTTCTAAAATAACTTAAATCTGTAAGAACATTTTTGTTTATTCATTTGTGTTGGGTACACAAGAAACATGAAAAATGAATAAATATCCATATGAGATATGTTTTTTTTTTAACTGTTAGGCCTACTAGTATTGCTAATTCTGTGATTTGTAATGAAATGGTTGAATTTACAAAACTGTAAAAGTAATTATGTTCCGTCTGTTCCATCTATAGTTTTTGCATCAGCATAATACACTGTATTGCGATACCAAGGAGTAATCAGTTTGCCGGCGAGTGTATGGCTGCTCTGGAGCCTAATAGTCTTGAGGAGTGTGATTTGTTGAAGGCAAGGGTGATCTTACATGTTGTGCAGTTTATGAAAAGCTCAATTATCTTATGTCCACATATTCTTTTTATTAATTAGATAATCTTTGTAAATTGTGTCCCTGTCTTATAATGTATCACATATGCTCCTTGGTTAACCATGTTTACACTATCCACACTCATAAAACTGCAATTTAAGTTACTAGACAAAAGACAAAGGAGAGAAAGAGAGAGATTAGTTGACCACAGAAGCAACATCATAAGACAATGCACTGCAACAGAACATTGGTGTGTACGCTAATCATGAGCAAAAGACCACCAGAAATGCCTGTCCATAGTGTAGGTGTCTTTATCTTTCGAACTGACTGTAGCTCCTTGTTGTAGGTCTTGAAAACATATCGATATAAGTCAGTGCACTTATATGAAGGAATTGCATTATATTATAATTTCAGAATTAGGAGAAGAACTGAGGTACAGAGTATACTGTCTTATAATAATAATAATAATAATAATAATAATTCTATTTCTTTGTCTTTTTAGTTGTGGTAATGCCATACTTGAATGCATCATTATACATATGACTTAGATATATATACTGTATATATATATTTGCTGACCAGAATTCAATGCAACATGATAGAATTCGCTGTCAGCCCGCTGAAGTGCTCAGTGCATTTGGAGCAGCACAGCCAGTAATGCCAAAGGCCAGTGCCACATGTCCACATTCATCACTGAACTGCCTTTGCTGGTTTCGTCTTATCCGGGCATGGAATTTCCATTATCCCAGCTTTAATAGTGTGGTCGTAGAGAGCGCATCACCATGAAGACTTAATTCCATTTTGTGCTTTCTCCATCTGCAAAATCGTAACGTGGCAGAGCTGCCAGTGAAGCAGACACTTGGGTGTGGGATCGGTTCGATCAGGGGTTTCCAGGTGGGACTCGGTGATGAGCTGCTGTGTTTTGAATATTTGTCTGTCTTTTCTAAGTCTAATGGTTCTTGGTGAAGTGTCAGCACAGTCCATTGGCTGACAGCCCCACCCGTGAGACCACCTGCCAGTCAAACGTAACTCACACTGCAACAGTGGCTCGTCCTTTGTCAGTTATAGCAGTGGTGGGCATTAACTCTGATGGATTTTAATGAGATAGCAATTCTTTAAAACCATCCCCATTCACAATGAGTCATAATCTGTGTAATTGCTCTTTTTGTTTTGTTTTTATCTGTAATGTTACTCCTAGTATTGTAGAGATTATATTATAGCAGAACAGTTCATATTGTTTCATAATGACTTGACAGCAATCCTTGAGATCTTTGGGAAATCCAAGATGCAACAGTTGGTAATGGTCCAACACATGCTCAAACAGAAGGTCAAAACCTCACAACCAGTTGAACCCAGTGTAGCCTTTGCAGTTGTCATCCTTCCACACTACACTGGTCCATTCAGTGCCCATCAAATCCACAGACTATTTACAGACCATTCATTTTGTAGATAGGAATAATCTCATCCTCAATCTTAAATCATTTGAATTTGAACTATGTTCATCATGATTCATGCCTTTCACAAATAGATGAGAGGATAATCAAGGAGCCACAGGCCTTTCTGCTCTGTTTTGGGTCAAGTAACATGAGTTTCCCGAAATCAATGAATAATTTAGCCAGGAGTCTATTGGTGTAACATTGTTTTATTGAAAAGTCCCTTAAACAGTATTATAACATATTACACCTTGTAGGTTTGAATGCATTCTTTTCTGCTTTGGCAAAAAAAAAGAATAGAAAACAACATGGAAATATCCTTTAATGCTGTGGAAAAGGTTGTGGTTATGCCTCCCAGGAAGAGTCTTCTTGGCAATCTGGACAAGGCTACCACAGGAGCCTGCCCACCCCGAGCCCCCTCCACCCCCCAAGCCAAGTCTCTCTGTAAATGAACTCCTGTCACAGGTCTCCTCCATCTGGGAGAGAAGCGGCTCTGTCTGGTGGCAGTGCTGAGGGGCGGCCCACCCATTTGTCCATCTGGAACAGGCTCCTGTTCAGGCACCCAGGCATCATGTCCCGCATGTGCAAGAAGGGGGAGGGCAGATCCCACCACAGGCTCATGGTCTGTGGTTAGAGGCATGAGCGATAGAGGCGGGTTCCTCATGCACTCTAGCAAACTGATTGGTTGGCCAGACTTTTTTTAGGGAGGGAGGGCATTTTGGCGGCTTGTGGTTCACTGCATAGCTTCTAATCAAACTGTCATCATTTTGGACTTAAGGGGATGGCCCAACCCAGAGTGTGCTGTTGGTGTGGAAAAGGGGGAGAAACCCCCAAAGCAGTGAGATGTTGATTTCATTTGTCCTCCTCTTCTCTGGATGAACTTCACATTGCAATGCTTTGACAGCATGAAGCATCCGCTATACACTTGTAATAAGCAATGGTTGGCCTTTTAATGGTTGGCTAGAGTAGGATTATGTCCATCAAATTTGATTGTTAAGAACCCATGGCACACATACTTTATTGGTAACATTGGTGACATGGTTTTGAACTATTTTGCACTGACCTTGTACAACTCTTAATCAGAATCCAGATGCAAAATTATGACTTTAATGAAATCACTACACAATGAGGCAGATAGTCAGCAAGATCATGCATCAGATGTTTATGAGATAAACAGCTTCAGATACTGCCAGAATCGGAACATTCCATTCCAAATTATATTAAAGTCTTGATGAAGCAACACAGCTGAGATATGTACAATGTACAATATGAAATAATATGGAGACGTTGTTTTGGTCTTATTGACAGCTGTGTATGTGTGGATGCATCAGCCCACAGTGGTCTTTTCACATAGTGTATGTCTGCTGAAGATGACCATTGTAGTCTAAAACACATTCAAGCATTTGGTCATAATGTGTCTAAAGTAGTTTGTTTGGTGCCGGCCACATTTCAATCTGACACAGGGCTACAGTGTCTATAAGCTAATTATTAAGTACAGAAGCCTTTTTGTGAAATTGAGCATACTTGACCATGAGCATAAAGTGACAACAGATGGTATCTCTCCTCAACTCGAACAGCATTGAGATTTTTTTGCAACATGCCACTTTGTCTTTTTCATCATTAGGTCTATGGTAAATACAGTATGTACTCAGACATAAAATCTCTTGCAACGTTAAGGCTTTAAGGCAAAAGAAAGAGAAAGAAATTGATAGCCTATTCTTCAGACCCACAGTTTTGTTCTGGACGCTTGAGAAAGTGCTTTCCCCCACTTTAACAGTTTGAAATGATTTAGATGGTAGAATGGTCTGATACTGATGGAGTGATAATATCCAGACAGTTTTCTTACTGAATGATGTACCTGTTATTTAAACTCTGGCAGCCTATAGTGTACATCTAGCTAACTTCCCTCTTAGTTTTTGAACCATTCCACCAACCAATCATACAGTACATGATGGAAACGCATTTTATCCTTTAATTTACCTATTACACCTATATCTTTTTTTTTTTTTTTTTTTTTTTTAAGAATTTTATTTTAAGGATTTTCTGTATTACATTCATGAACAGACACCAAACAAGACAACACAAAACAAACTGCCAGTTCATATAAAGTATACCACTATGTATCTATGCAATCCAGTCCAAAAACTGAAAAGAATGTCCACAGGTTTTGAAGATACAGAGTTCCAGATGAGGTCAAAAGAGGCCCAAATCAAGGGCAAGGTCCCAGCAAGCAATTTACATGAAAACAATTAACATAATAAGCATAGGAAAAATAAATCACATTATACAGTACAACAAAAATCAGATGCCATTAAACCTCGCCCTGAGACTGTTCTCTCTTAATATGGTCTGTGAAAGGCCCCCAGATTTTTGTGAAAATTTATGGTGGGTATCTGACAAAGTGTAGCACAGCTCTTCCAGGTACAAACAGGATACCATATCATTCAGCCATATCTTAAAACAAGGTGGGGACGCTTGATTTCCATTCTCTTAAAATAACCCTTTGGCTATGACCATACCAAACATAAGGGCCTGCTGTAGATCAATGGAGAGAGTCACTGAATAAAGGGAGCAACCCAGTATTGCAAAGAGGGCGTCAAAGGGTCTTAATGGGGTTTATATATGACACTGTACAGTTGAAAATATCATCCCAAAACCTTTGAGCTTGGGGCATGCCCAAAAGATGACTCAGAGTCCCATCACTGGACTTGCATTTATCACAGGTGGCAGAGACAGAGGGGGAATCCTATTCAGTTTAGTTTTGAGAAGTGCAGTCGGTGAATGACTTTAAACTGAATAAGCTGAAGTCTGGCATTGATAGAACATGCTTTGATTCTCTCTAATGCCATTAACCATAGCCCATCTGAAATCTCCTCTCCGGTCTCTTTAACCCAAGCTTCTTTTTAATGTGAAGAGAAGAGGTAACTGATGGAAAGAGGGCTACAAACTGTGAAATCAGACCTTTAGGCGGGGGTTACAAGTCAGAAGTTGGTAAAATTTGTGTTGTGTGGGCTCTGACTCCTTACAAAGCTTCTAATTTGAAGATAGCGAAAAAATGGGTGGACGGTAGCACATATTTTTCCTGAAGTTGAGCGAAAAGATGCAAAACAGTTATTAATATAAAGATCGCTAATAGTAGCAAGCCTTTTTCAGACCAGTGTGTAAACACTGAATCCATTAGACCTGGCTTGAAAGAAGGGTTATGACATATGGGAGCATAAAAGGAAAGCTCAGGAGATTCAGCACACCTTAATTTGCTAAGAATCTTCAAGGAGTTTGATAAAATAAAGTCACCTTTTAGTTGTTTAATGGATAAATTTGGATTTGAAAATAAAACAGCACTGAGGGAAGCTCCAACAGTCTTTGACCTGTGGGACTCGATCACAGGCCATTCGGGCAGAGGTTACCCTCATCATCAGTGGCTGAGGCATGATTCCAGAATACCCATGCTCTGGCATTACAGGCCCAGTAATAATGACGCGAAAATAGGCAGGCCCAAACCACCTTCATTTGTGAGCTTTCTGCAGGTGTACTTTTAGAGATGCGGGGCTTATTGGCCCATACAAATTGCAAAATGATAGAGTCTAAAGACTTAAAGAAGGCAGCTGTAAGAAAATAGGTACATTTTGAAAAAAGATAAATACATTTTGGAAGTACAATCATCTTGATAATATTCACACTAATTAAGGAAAGAGGGAGAAGTTTTCCATTTGTCTATCATAGTTTTAAGTTTGTCTGTCAAATCATTATAGTTACATTTAAAGAGAAAGTTTGGGGTTTTTGGTGATATTGATTCCCAAATATCTGAACTGATCAGTGGAAATTTTAAATGGTAGCTCCTCAAGATATTTAGAGTCTAGGCCATCGGATAGGGGCATGAATAGACTTTTTGTTCCAGTTAATAGTAAATCCAGAAAAATTGACCAAATGCTTTTATCAAATCAAGCAAGGGGGCAGGGATGTCCTAAAATCTGACAGGGTCAAGATCACATCATCTGCATATAAGCCTATAGTGCACTCAGATGTGTCACAAATTATCCCACGGATTGGGGGGCTGGCTCTAATAGCTATTGCCAGGGGGCTCAAGAGCTAAGGCAAAAAGCATAGGGGAAAAGGCAGCACCCCCTGCCTGGTGCCAATGGCCCAGCAGGAATGGGGCGACCTGTCATGAATTAGTCAATATGGAGGATTTAGGACATGCATATAGCATTCTTAACATTTTCATAAATCTACCACCAAAGCCAAATTTTTCAAGAGCGGCAAACATGTATCTCCATTCAACTTGGTCAAAGGCCTGCTGGGCATCTAACGATATAACAGCAGCATGGGGTAACTTATTAGAGTACATTGTATTTAACAGGCTATGAAGTGTTAGAGAAGGAGAATCTATCTGGAATGAAACCTGTTTGGTCCGGGTGGATTAGAGCACTGTTATATTGACTTAATCGGGTTCGTAAGAACTTTTGCAATAATTTTTTTGGTCGCTATTTAGCAAGCTTAGGGGACGGTAAGATGTGGCATCAGTGTCATCTCTGTCTTTTTTTTTCAGGAGAAGACACACATGAGCTTCATAAAGAGTGCTGGGAAAAAAAATCCCCGCCTTCATAGAGCAGTTTATCATCACGCAGAAGGAGTGGAGCAATGGTTTCTATATGTGCCTTATAGAATTCTATGCCAAATCCATCAGGACCACAAGCCTTACCGCTAGGAAAGGAGCTTAATAGCTGTTTTGATTTCATCCAGTGTGATATCAGAATCCAGCTCCTGTCTTATTACATCATCTAGAACTGGAATGACCAATGTGTTGAAAGTCTGAGATCTCAACATCAGTGGCCTTTGACTTTGATGCATAAAGTTGACAGTAAAAAAGTCAAAAAAAAACCTATCATTAATTTGTTTAGGATCAGTTAGCAACTGTCCAGTAGAAGATGAGACCTTATGGATGGCCCTATCTGCCTGCACCCCTGTACTGTCCTCGGTGAGGTGTGCTAACTCCAACTAGACAGTGAGCTAAACTCTCTTCTATTCATGAACATGAAGAATGCCTTAAATTCTTGTTTGCAGATTTATTTTTCACTCTTCACATTGTACTGAATCCACATTGATAAGATCAAAAGATCAAATAACGAAAAGAGAGTGAAACTAGAAAACAAACAGCAAAGTATTGCAATTAGTCAAGTCACCTAGTTTCCATGAACAATACCTTAAGTATAGAAATCACATGTAAAGTTAACTATTAACATTTCCTAGAGCTAACATTATCCTGAAGGCATCCACATGTTGAAACTAGCATCCATAGTTTTTAGCCTTATAACTCCGTTTTTTTTTTTTTACCTCATGAAATTAACATACTAACGATCTAACTTAGCTACAACAAAGATGTGATACATACAAGGCGATGCCTCTGCTGGGAATCAACATGTAAGAAGCAGTTTCTCTGGGGTAATGACAGTCTGCACTTTTAATCAACCTGCCGTTTCTAGCTTTTTTTTCACACACAAATTCTAGCGGATCTAAACTATTTTCCTGCCTACTTCCTGTACAGCCCAAAAATACAAACATCAAAATAAAAGTCTGGATGAACTGAATTTGTACAAAATTAAAAGCATTAACTTCAAATGAAATGCCTGAAGGGCAGAACACTCCCCGTCTGACCTTAAAGGTCACTATGAACTTTTAAATGTTTCTGTCCCTTAACTTCAGTCTTTTGGCAGAAGAAGAACTACTTCTGACACTGGTCTCAGGAACACCTTGAGAAACCTTGATCCGATGTCCTGAGCTCCACCTTCCTTACTTTGCTGTCTCTCCCTGGGAAGACAGCTTTGATCACCGCCATAGGCCACACGTTGCGTGCAGCTTGATTGTCTTTCAGGAGCACAATGTCCCCTTCTTTCAGGTCCCGGTGGGAATCTCTCCATTTCCGGCGGGCTTGCAGGTGGGGAGGAACTCCTGGCAGCCAGCGGCGCCAGAATCTGTCAGCGAGGGCTTGGACTTGTCTCCACTGCCTGCTAAGAAGATCCTTGTCTGTGAAGTCTCCGTGCGGTGGGGTAACCCCAACCTTCTGGGTAAGTATCATTCATGCGGAGATAATATGAAGGGTGACTCTGGGTCAGTGGACACTGGAGCGAGAGGTCTGGCATTGATTATTGCAGACACTTCCATCATGAGTGTGCACAGGGCGTCATGGGTAAGTTGAATGTTCTCTTGAAGTAGGATGGCGTCAAGATCCGTCTTGACAGGCCTATCATCACGTTCCCATGATCCTCCCATATGGGGCGATGAGGAGGATTGAACACCCATGAACACCCTTGCTGACTCAAGAAGTTCTTAACTGTGCTGTCAGGTTGTTGTTGGTTCATTCCCTGTTCCTTTGCTGCGGCTATAAAGTTTGTTCCCAGTCGATCTTATCTGCCGCGGGTCCTCATTATGGCAAAAAACGTCTCAATGCATTAATGCAACTGGGCGTGTCCATGGAGACGATGATCTCGATGTGCACGCTCGGGGAACTCATGCAGCAAAAGAGCATCGCCCATCTCTTGCTTTGGGCCTGTCCACCCCTGTGTCGCCTGGAGATGACTTGCCATGGTCCAAACACATCCACTCCTACATAGGTGAAGGGTGGGCATGTGTGCAGGCGTTCTTAATGGTAAGTCGGCCATGAGTTGTACCTCTGTTCTTCGGGTAACTTTTCGCACACTACACATTTGTGCAGGACTGAGGCAATTAACCTTTTTTCCGCCTATGACCCAGAAGCCCGCTGCTCTCAGGGCCCCTTCTGTGAAGTGACGGCCTTGATGTTTGACATCTTCATGATACTGTCGAACCAGTAGCAGAGAAACATGACTGTTCTTGGGCAAGATGATGGGGTTCTTTTCCGGAGTGCTCAAGTCAGCGTGTTTCAATCTTCCACCCACACGAATGAGGTCACCCTCAAGAATAGGTCTGAGCTTCTGAATGAAACAGTCTTTGGTTACAGCCTGTCCGAGCTCCAGAGCTGTGAGCTCTTTTGTGAAGACATCTTCTTGAGCTCTGATGATGATGATGTGTCTTGCCTGATCCAACTCATCGAGATGCATGGAAGGCTGCAGTGATGCCATCCTTTACAGTCACTGGGCGTGCTTTGTGTCTGTAGGTTCTGGCTATGTGAATTAGTAAGCGCAATAGCCCTTGTGAGGGGCGCATGGAAGAGAACCGCTGGAAGCGTCCAGCGCTAAGGCCTTGGGTTTGAGTCTGAGTTAGGAAACTACTCACTTCAGGTCGTATGTCCGAATCTGATTCTGGGTTTACAAGTCCAAATGGCTGACTTGTGTCTTCCTCAGGTAGTCTTTGTTTGTGCAAAAAAAGCTGGTCCAGTGAACCATGTTGTCTTTGTCAGCTGGGGCGCAGGAACTGACCTGGATCGCGTGGTCAGCGGGTTGTCCTCTGTGTTAACGTTAGAACCATTGGTGGGTCTTGTGGACTGGCGGATTCTGGACTTCGATTATGGACATAAACATAGAAGCGTTTGGTCTGATTGTGAATGTACCCGACGACGACCTTGCTATCACAAAAGAATTTGATTGCATCAAGCTTCGGTGTCCAGTTCATCTTGGATGAGTTCAGCAACCTCCACGGCTAATACTGCGGCACACAATTCCAACCGAGGATGGTAGGTTGGGACTGTGGGGCCAGCTTAGCCTTCCCTAAGATGAATCCTACTTCGACTTGTCCCTCAGCTTGAATGGTTCTGAGATATGCCACAGCTCAATGGCCTTTGGATGCATCAGAGAATACACATAACTCTGTGTGTTCTGCATTGGAAAGTGACGCGTTGCTGTGTATGCGATGGGGATGTGCAGCTTGCTTAAGTCGTGCAGTGACTCTCGCCACGCTTCCCATTGCTTCAGCTTTTGTTCTGGAAGAGGTGCATCCCAGTCACATGTGTCAACACTGAGTTCCCTCAACAGACTTTTGCCTTCAATGGTCACAGGTGCGACCATGCCTAAAGGATCAAAGGCGCTATTCACTGTTGACAGAACTCCCCTGCGGTGAAGGCCTTCCTGTGCTCTGAGACTGCAAATGTGAAAGTGTCTGTTGTTGTCTCCCCACAGCAGTCCTAAACTGCGTTGCACTGGTGTGGCTTCACCACTGAGGTCAAGGTCTTTCAGGGCGGCTCTGTCTTCAGGTGCGAATGCCTGTAGGGCGGCTTCCCTGTTTGAGGCTTAACTTGTGCAGCCTTAGGTTCGATTCACTGAGAGGGTCTGCGTTCTCTGCAGGAGACTGATGGCTTCTGCCCGGTGGGCACACTGATAAGCCCATCGTCTACATAGAAATGACGTTCGACAAACTGGACTGTGTCTTCTCCATGTTTGTGTGCACCTTCGTGGATAGCTCTCCTCAGTCCATAGATGGCCACAGATGGGGGCGGACTGTTGCCAGCGTGAACAGTCATCCTGTAGTCGGCGATGTCCTTCGACATGTCATTGTCTCTATACCACAGAAACCTCAAGTAGTTCCTGTGGTCTTTGCGGACGAGGAAGCAGTGGAACATCTGCTGTATGTCGGCAATCACTGCTACCTGTTCCTTGCGAAAGCGGATCAGCACCCCAATGAGTGAGTTATTGAGGTCTGGGCCTGTTAGAAGAACATCATTTAGAGATGTGCCAAAGTACTTTGCGCTAGAATCAAACACCACGCGGATGCTGCCAGGCTTTTTTGGGGTGGTAGACTCGAAGGTTGGCAAGTACCAACACTCTTCGTTCTCCTCTAGTGGAGGAGCCACTTCTGCATGTCTGTTGTCGAATATTTTCTTCATGAATTCCACGAACTGGTCTCTCATCTCTGGTTTTCTCCGCAGCGTTTTCTCCAGGGAGGTGAAGCGTGTGAATACCTGTTCGCGGTTGTTGGATAAACGTTGCCGGGGAACTCTAAAGGGAAGAGGGGCAACCCAGTTGTTTGATGTCCCTCTGTACATTTCTCGTTCCATGATTTCCAAAAAGATTATGTCCTCAATGGATGGGGCAGGTTTGTTGTCGGAATCCGTCTCGTTGAAGACCTGTAGTCCGAGTGCCTCTAATGATGCCTTGTGTGGTGGGTTCTTCCGCTCCCCTCCCTGGGACATATCTTCAGTAAGCTTCATGAAGCCTTTGCAAGGTTTGAGAAAGGTGGGTCGGCCATTCTCTAGCACATTTGTCTTGAATGTGCCCACAGCTGGCTTATGTGCGTTCCCTAGGCACACGTCTCCTACTAGAACCCATCCCAAATCAAGTCTTTGTGCAAAGGGGGCGTTGGGAGGCCCACTCACTTGCTGCCGGACTTTATGGACCCTCACGATGTCTCTGCCTAGCAAGATGAGGATTTCCGCCTTAGGGTCGAGCTCAGGTAAGTCTTGGCGCCACACCGCAGGTGTGGATGGTGACAGGCTCGTCAGGGGTCGGTATTTGGACGTCGATGAGTATGTCATTACACTCAATTAGTGATGGTAGTTGTAGGCTGGTCTGCCCATCGAGTGATTCGACCTGAAAACCCTCTGCTCTCCTGCCTGACGTCTCAACTAGCCCGGCACAGGTCTTGAGTGAGTAGGGGAATGGTTGGCCCTTGATGTTGAAAAGCTCGAAGAAATCTGATCGCACAAGTGAGCGGTTACTTTGGTGGAGTCCAAAATCACATACACGTTGGCTGCTTTCTCCACGTTTACCTTGTGGATATACTCGAACCAGACAGATCTTCGCACAGGATCTTGCTGTTAGACCGGGGCCACACCTGGGTACAGTGTGAGCTGATGGCAGTGCTGTTGCCGCTGTGCTCATCCTCCCCCGGCCATTGTCTGATGGGGGTGTAGGCCTTCTGAAGACTTGAGGTGGTGGACCTGGATGCATAGCAGCATGATGTCGGGTCGCTGTCACACTCTGCACACTTTACATTTACTTTACAGTCTCTTGCAAGATGGCTAGCTGAAGTGCAGCATTTGAAACAAATCCCATGCTCTTTGAGAAGGCTTTTTTCGTTCCTTGAGAATCTTCCCCCTAAATGTTCTGCATTTCCTCAGTGCATGTGGTTTGTTGTGAATTGGACAGTTTTTTTCTCTGGCCCATCAGGCTTTCTCTCAGGTGAGTTTGCAGGTGGGTCTTTACCTGGAGAGATGTCTGTCTTGTGAGCGGATATTTTCCTCCCATAACTGTTAGAGGCTACTTTGTCTGACTTCAACCCGTTACTGCTTGCACATGAAAGGATAAAACTGGGGTCATTCCTCCGGTGCTTCATGACAGATGAAATCGGCAAAATAATCAAATGGAGGGAAGTAGCCGTTGTTTTCTTCTTTAAACCCTCGAGCCTATTGTTAGCCATTTTTCCTGTAGCCCATGAGGGAGTTTCTCCACGATGGGCCCTATGCCCCTGGCTGTATCCAGGTAGGTCAATCCTGTGAGGTAACCTTCTTCTCTGGCACCCTGAAGTTCCATAAGAAGATGCGCCTAGGTCCCTCAGCTTTCCATAATCTTTGGTTGATATTCTTGGGAATTCATCCAGTCTTTTAAACAAAGACTTCTCCATTACTTCTGGTGCAGCGTAGCACTCTTGGAGCGGTCCCAGGCCTTTTTCAATGCTACGCCTGGATTTCCGACATGCACAGAGAGCGGATCCTTTTGATGTGCTTGACGGACTCCCTCCGAGCCACTTAATCAGTAGATCCAACATTTCAGTTGTTGTGAGTCCTAAGCCTGTAGTAGCATTAGTGAATGATGACTGCCATGCTAGATAATTTTCAGGCTTATCATCAAATTGGTAGAGACTTGTACTCACTAAATCCACGGCGAGCCAGGTATGGTGTGCCAGGTGTTCTGTTTCAGGTGCCACGCTTGCGGTGGATGGATGGCATGCAGTGCGTTATGATGGAGCTGTTGCCTTAAGTGGTGATTTGCGAGGATGTGTTGTCTTGGGTTTTGCGGGCCATCCGCTGTCTCTAGCAGGTGTTGTGTGACGTCCACTATCTCCAATGTTTGTTGTATGCTGTCCATGGCGTCTTACCTGACCTGTATGATGACCTCCATTGAGTGGCGCGCTGATGTGGGTTACATGCCTAGATTTAGCGCTGAGAAATTGCTGCTTCGGTGTTGCATCATGCCTAGATGGTCTGTAAGGAGTTTCATCCTCTTTTAGGTCTTCCTGTGGTTCAGGGTTGTGCTCTGTTGGAGGATGCCATGTGGCGTAGCTCGCCTCTGATAAGTCTACTCCAGGTGATGTGGCATGGACGGATGTCTGAGTCCGTGATACGTCAAGCCCTGCTTGTGCTTCAACATATTCGTTAGTGCGTGTTGCAATTTCATTTTGCAGATTTTCTAGTGAAGATGGATCGGTCTTGAACGAATCTCCTATGTCTAGTTCAGCTGCTTCTAATGCCTCGGCTTGGGCAATAGCTGCAGCTGCCTCTCTTTGAAGTGCGAGTGCGCTCAATTCAGCGTCCAGCTTTGCTTTTCCTAATTGTAGCTCTGCTTCCTTCTCTGCTTTTTGTACCTTGAGTGTCGCCTCTCTCTCTGCAAATGTTGCTCGTGCCTTTGCCGCCTCTGCTTTAGCTTGCGCCTTTACTGCTGCACTCGATGTCGATGAGCCTGAACTCTTTGATTTTTTTTCAGTATGCACAGATGCATTATCAGACTTAGCTAATTCCATTTTTCTTATCTTGCTTTTCTACTTGCTTTTTTGGACGTTGAAACTCCAGTTGAATAACGCTTTTTCACTGTACTGTCCTCGGTGAGGTGTGCTAACTCCAACTAGACAGTGAGCTAAACTCTCTTCTATTCATGAACATGAAGAATGCCTTAAATTCTTGTTTGCAGATTTATTTTCACTCTTCACATTGTACTGAATCCACATTGATAAGATCAAAAGATCAAATAACGAAAGAGAGTGAAACTAGAAAACAAACAGCAAAGTATTGCAATTAGTCAAGTCACCTAGTTTCCATGAACAATACCTTAAGTATAGAAATCACATGTAAAGTTAACTATTAACATTTCCTAGAGCTAACATTATCCTGAAGGCATCCACATGTTGAAACTAGCATCCATAGTTTTTAGCCTTATAACTCCGTTTTTTTTTTTACCTCATGAAATTAACATACTAACGATCTAACTTAGCTACAACAAAGATGTGATACATACAAGCGATGCCTCTGCTGGGGAATCAACATGTAAGAAGCAGTTTCTCTGGGGTAATGACAGTCTGCACTTTTAATCAACCTGCCGTTTCTAGCTTTTTTCACACACAAATTCTAACGTGATCTAAACTATTTTCCTGCCTACTTCCTGTACAGCCCAAAAATACAAACATCAAAATAAAAGTCTGGATGAACTGAATTTGTACAAAATTAAAAGCATTAACTTCAAATGAAATGCCTGAAGGGCAGAACAACCCCTTTTAACTGCCTAGCTAGCAGCTTGTCCGCTTTCTCACCCAGCTCAAAGTGCTTTTGTTTCAACTTACAAATATAATGCCTGACCTGCTCACCAAGAATATGGTTGTACTCATATTTTATCTTCAAGATGTTATTAAGAATATCGTCAGACTTTGACTCTCGGTAGGAATCCTCCAGCAGTCAATTCAGTTTCAATTTCAGAGAGACGTTTCTGTCTAGCTTTTTACTAGCTGACTGATAGGAGATGATGTGGCCTCTCATAACAACTTTAAAGGACTCCCAGAGAGTTGAATCAGAGACAGCACCATTGTCATTAATAAGTATAAAGTCTGACATCCTATTAGAAATATATTCTTGAAAACTATTATCTGAGTTCAGTGTTGAGTTAAACTTCCAGTTGTACTGACGCGCATGGAGATTAAAATTAATCTTCATGGACAGAGGAGCATGGTCTGAAACTAAGATATTATGATATGTGGAGCTGATGACTCTAGATATTAGTCTAGCATCTACTAAAAAAAAAATCGATTCTGGAAAAGCTACCATGTACAGAAGAAAAAAAAAGAGTATTCTCGTCTTAAAGGGTGCTGATGTCTCCATATGTCAACTGTGTCAAGTGATTTAATCAGGTTATTGAGTACAGATACAGACTTCAATTGTGGGGGCTGCTTTAGAAGAAGAGCGGTCTGCCTGAGGATCTAAAAAAGCAGTTAAAAATCTCCTCCAATAATTATATTGTGAGTGTTATGTTCCATAGCAAGATTGAAAACTTTGCAAAAAAAAGTCAGGGCAATCGGTTGGGGGGCATAAATATTCAAAAGGACTAATGGAACAGAGTTAACTGTACCTGTGACAAGAAGATACCTCCCACCTGGGTCGGTAATCATGGATTTGAATATAAATGGAATTGTTTTTTCTAATAAGAATGGCACCCCCTAGCTTTAGAAGAGAAGGTGGATTGGTAAACTTGAGACAGCCATACAGCTCTCAGTCTCCTGTTTCAATTGGGCTTAATGTGGGTCTCTTGTAAAAAACATAATATCAGATGACAGGGTCTTTAAATGTGAAAAACTTTTCCCCTTTAAGGGCTTTGCCAAGACCTCTACAGTTCCAGGAGGTAAAAGTAATAGGACTCTCTCCGACCTACTTGAGTAATTATCCTGCATTAAAATAAAAGTATGACAGAGAATTTGGACTGACACATGAAAAAATAATAATCTGGCAGTTTAACAAACAAACACATAAACAAACCCCAATAACAACCCCAAAACACGCAACGGAGAACTAAGCTGCACATCCCAAATCCTGATAGGAGACTGCTGGGTAACAGAGCCAACTAAACAGCCGGTTAAAGGCCAAACTAAAACCGACTGCTCCAGCTCTCCTCTATTGTAATATACATCGAGTGTACTGCAATAAAAAGAAAAAAAAAAAAACAAAAAAGTGAAGGACTCAATAGTTTGATAGGTGGGCTCAACGTCACACCGAGCAGCACAGAGAATTACTATCTATTGCAATTGAAAATAATTTACAATATGAATGTGTGACTGAGAGTCAAAAAAATCGCCTTCAGTGCAAACAGGCACACATATGGCGCAACAAAAATACTAACGCCGTCGGTCACACATAACGTAAGTGTAATACTATGGATAATGTAAGATACACAGACAGCTAAACTGCCTCATTGTCAATTGTAATAGAGTTGGCAAACCGTTCTGCAGCTGCTGGTGAGTTAAAGATGTTCACAGTTTGTTTGAAGGTCACTTGAAGTTTAGCTGATAGCGCGATGGTGCACTTGGCTCCGCATCAGCCAGCCTGTTCGGACACTATTGAAGGATTGACGTTGTGCTACCACATCTGCAGTGTAGTCGGGAATATCGATACTTTCTTTTTCCTTGTAACTGAGCGGTGCACGCGTTGTCGGCTTAGTCAGAGGATATTTCTCCGCCTCTGTGTTGTGAAGTTTGGCGATGATGACCCTTGGCGGCTCCTCTCCAGTTGGCTTTGGCTTTAGGCTGCGGTGTGCTCTGTCTATTTTGACCGGTTTACTGAAGTTTTCTTGACCAAGTATCTCTGAAATCAGCTGAGACACAAACTCAGTTGGACGACCATTCTCTTCACCCTCATTGATACCAACAATCCTAATGTTGAGCCTTCGAGAGCCCTTCTAGGTCATTTAGCTTGGCACTGAGAGGCGACGTTGGCTACTTGAAGCTCCTTACATGTAGTCTCTAGTGCTCTGATGCGGTGGTCGCATCTGTAAGAGCCACGCCCATGCTATCTATATCTGACGTTCCACCCCTCGATGTTTGTGCTGAAGCGTGGGCCAAGTTTGCATCGATTGAATCAAGACGTCCCTCCATTGACTTTTTTCAGATCATCGACTAGCTTTGAGACCTTAGCTAGTTGCTCTTCTCCTTGCTTAGTGATAGCAGCTAGTATTGCTTTGCTAGCCTCAGCGGAGAGTGAGTTTTTTCTGGTTTTGAGCTTTGTTCCTTTGCATTTTTCGGCGCCAAACTGAGCCCACTAGTTTAAAGTACAACTTAAAATGACAAATTATGACATAAAAATCGATGGATGCAGTATATTTTCAATAAAATAAGAGGAAATTGCACGGAGCTCCACAAAAGCGTGACCTACTCCATTACTGCACACTAGCGCCCCTATTACACCTATATCTTTAATTGACCTATCACTTCTATATCTTTAAAATGGCTCTTCTCTGTCTTTGCACCTTTTTCTTTCAGCATCAGATAGAGAAAGCTAGACTTGAAAAGAAAGGAAAACACAGTGAGATAAGAAAGGCCCGATATTGACAGGGAGAAAGGGAGTGAGAAAACAAAAGTGAGAGAGTGATGGATGGATGGAGCTTAGAGAACGTGAGTTGAGGGACTATGTGAAGTAGAGGCAGTGAGAGAGCCACACAGCTGCTTCCCAGGGCTTCTCTGGGGCCATGCAGGCAGCAGATTGTAGATGATATGATACGACAAACAGTAGTGGTAGTTGAGTCCTGGTGGTATTTGTGTTGGATGGCACTCCTGGGCAGTAATGAGAACCATGTGTCTGGTTGCCTGAGGAGTATTAGAGATCTCCCATGTGACCCACCTGTCGTGCTTTCAGTGCCCATAATGCTAACCTCATGTCCCTATCACTTGGAAAGCATTCAGTTCTGAGACCCAGCAAGCCTTGCTGTGTTTAACAGGAGTGTACTGTAGACTGGGAGAGGAGGCCGGGAGGTAAAAGTGTGTCAAACAAGAGAAAAGGTGAATGACTTTCTCCCATTCTCTCCTGTTGTTGCCCTAAAATGGTAGCTCTTGGTCTAGGATGTTCTAAGTGGCCATAAAGTCATAACTGACTGATTAGGTGTTCTTTTTAATGATATGAACTTGATTGTACCTTATTCTTCCCATTGTTGTTGTTGCTAGGATGCCATGGTTGAACTGCCCCACTTTTCAAATGTTACAATGTAACATTGTAATCTTATTAATGAGTGACATGGAAACAAAGTCGCGCTAATGCAGTGTTTTTCAACCTTTTTTGTGCCACGGCACACTTTTGACACTTAAAATGTCCCACGGCACACTAACATCCTGTGTGAAGAAAAAATTAGGGCTGTCAATCGATTAAAAAAAAAATCTAATTAATTACATACTCTGTGATTAATTAATCTAAATTAATCGCATATATAATTTAAGTATTTTAAATATTTAAATTCAAATGATTCATTGAATAATCAGCATTAGTGACATTAAAGTTCAAAAACTCTTTATTATTATTTTCACAAATAATGGCCATAATAATCTATGATATGACCTAATATGCTGAGGAAATAAATTCAAAAGGTCTTCGGAAAGAAGTTTTTTTTTCACATACAAGGGATTTCAGGCCACAGATACAGTATATCCTAGGGGACACAATGAAAATAAATTAACACTCCCCTCAATGTCAACACTTATTTCTTTGCATTGATGTATCGACTATAGAGTTGATGAACTCCGGTGATATGCAAATTCCTTGCTGCAGACATTGCAGAGGACTTTATTTTTAACACTTTATTTTTACCAACACCAGGCCATTTTTTAAAAGTAAATGTTCCAATCAATGATCCAGGCAGCACGTTTTCTTCTCTCTCCTTCATTTTACAGTCTAATGTTTACTGACTAGAACGGCTCGGGGTAAAAGGTCATACGGAATCGATTAATCTGCACTAATTTTTTTAATCTATTATTCTTTCTCAAATTAATTAATCAAAATTAATCAGTTATTTTGACAGCCCTAGAAAAAATAAATATATCATAGCCTAAAATTTCAAATAATACACAGATATGGCCTTATTATGGCTTCTATGCAAGACCTGCTCAATATAACAAGCGCCCTCTGTTTCATTTGTAGGTGACTATATCTAATTTAATTGTTGTTATGAACTGGATATGTGATGATTCTGTGAATTGGGGCCCCCGTTGTACAATGCCTGCATACCACAAATAGTGCAATCATACAATCAATGAGAGCATGTGGTTATAAATTCTTTGATGCAACAGTTGCTTTTCTGGACCAGTGAGTGACATTTGGGTAATTTTCTGCGGCACACCTTGATGATCTCTCACGGCACACTAGTGTGCCCCGCCACAGTGGTTGAAAAACACTGCGCTAATGAATCTCTGCATGCATGCAGTGTAATGTTTGTGACTCAGCACAGTGTGTGCATAGCTGGACTTCAGCTGGCCAGAGATGCTCTCCCTTGCATGGCATCTCCACAGCATTGCATAGAGGCGTGCACATGGTCTTTCCCTCTTCATGTAAGAGTCTTTGTACGTGTGCAAAAGGTCCGCTCCCGACATTTAAACCACCCCCCACTCCACAGCCAGGACTTCTCCACTCCCTGTAACATGCCTTCTGTCCCTGTCTCTTAAGTCAGCATCCTCTCCATCATTGTGTTGATATACCAGGTGGTGTTCATGTGATGGTATTTCATGTCACAGCCTACCTGTCAGCTGTTTACTCTCATATGCTGGTATTGTTGTAGTATGCTTACCGCTTTAAGTGAGGAGTTGCTGAGTATTTCTATACAATGTGACAGATTCTCCTATAAGACTATCATTAATCAGCAATCAGATGAACAAAAAACTGTATATGTCTAGTTTAGAAGTGGAAATAGTCTGAGGAAGTAAGACCTTCACTCTGTAGCAGGAATAACAACTGAAGTCAAGAACCAATTGCTGAAAGTCACAGCTCATAAATTTGGGCCAAGATAATGACTGACATACTTCTAATCTGGTCATGTCTATGTCTCTGAAAGCCTGTGTCTAAATTCATACAAATCTACCACTCTTCTGTTACCCCATATGAGCGGCATGATCCATTAGACAGCTGTTCCAAGAGCAAGACTGTGGGGTCAAGTACCATAGCCCCACCACAGAGCCACCTGTTCCCCTGCAATAATGTACATGTCATGTCAACTCCCGCTCCCTCCTTCTCTTCAACATGGACTCCCATGTTTACGTATCATAGGCCTAAGCTTTAGCCCTGCAACTGGCTCATGCTGAATCATTTCCAAGTGTACATGTGGATGGAATATTGTGAATATTATACTCATAAAACATTTACACATCCGATTTAGGAGGCTGTCACACTGGCTTTTGAACAGATGTTGAGCATGGTTTAAGCCACTCTTCAGAGATCACTAGAAAGGGGACCTTTGCCCAAAATGTGCTTTCTCATGTGGGGTGGTGACAGTGCAGGCTCCCAGGTGGCCTCGGTTTCTCAGGCATGCAGTGACGTGTTGGTGCATTCCAAGCACATTCACAAAGTAAAGAAAGGACAAGTCATCTCCACTCTGCAGTCATGTGTTGTTATATTTCTGAATGCGAACAGCCTTTTGTTGGATGTATTCAACAAAGCTGTGGAGAATCTTATGAATTGCCCTTAAGCAGTTCAAAAAAAAGATTCCCTCTTGGTTTGGGTGAGGCTGCTTGGCAGTAGCGTGTAGCCACATGCCCCAAACTCTTTGTTTTTCATCCAGACAAAACCACATCAAGGAAGCATACACCATTTCACCAGGTTAATTTCCAATCGTTGTCGTACTACTGCGTTGGCCCAATGCAGCCTAGATTGTTATCTAGAAAATCATTAAATGCATATGTATGTTTACTCTCTTTCTCTGGATAAAGCATCATGATTTAATGCAGTAACATAACAGCCATTTTCCATCTTCTATTTTCCATTTATTTATTAATGTCTGGCACATGCTAAGGGGATCACATCTTAAAATGTTTCAGATTTCTTTGAGACATCCTTATGAACGTCATCATTTCACCTTCCCTTTTAGAGTCAGATATGAAGGGGCAGCCGTGGCCCACTGGTTAGCACTCTGGACTTGTAACCGGAGGGTTGCCGGTTCGAGCCCCGACCAGTGGGCCGTGGCTGAAGTGCCCTTGAGCAAGGCACCTAACCCCTCACTGCTCCCCGAGCGCCGCCGTTGAAGCAGGCAGCTCACTGCGCTGGGATTAGTGTGTGTGCTTCACCTCACTGTGTGTTCACTGTGTGCTGAGTGTGTTTCACTAATTCACCGATTGGGTTAAATGCAGAGACCAAATTTCCCTCACGGGATCAAAAAAGTATATATACTTATACTTATATCCACTTTGTTTATATGGCAAAGTTCTTTCTTTTTATGAATGTGACCTTTTGTGCTTTTTGGTAGCTCCAATGGAAGGGCATTTTCCCTCATGCTAAATGCCCTTGCGTTGGCTATGCACAGCTAGCAAGCAGGTACCATTTTATGATTAATAAGAGGCCTGAAATGGCTTAATATCCTCCGGTTGTTGGTTTTGAGTGTCTGTGTGTGTGTACACATGACTATGTGTGTATGTGCTGTTGTGAGAGTCAATGGAAAGCTCTAACAGCTGTGCAGTGCTCTGATTGGGTCGCTGCCATCACTAAATAACCCAATGATATGCTGAATTTGTCACCCCTGAGAGAATGCTGGTCTTTGTCTTTGCAGGAGTGCTTTGTGATGCAACTCAGGGCACCTGGGCAGGAAAGAATGATTTAGTTCCGCGATTTATGGAAGTAGTCTCAGAGATGACCTTTAACCTTGTATTGTAAATAGAGACTTCCACAGTGTGGCAAAATGTAGCTTGAATACAATTTGTCCAAAGCAGAGGTGGGAAGTAACATAGAAACACTTTGTTACTGTTACTGCACTTCAGTAGCATTTTCAGTTATATGTACTTTACTGGAGTGATTCTTTTTTCTGGCACCTTTTTACTTTCAGAAATAACTGTACATTTTACTCCTTATATTTTCAAAACAGGTTTGTTACTTTCCTTTTAATGCATTTGAGGGAATTATTATATATACTGTATATATATATATATATATATATATATATATATATATATATTTTATTATTTTTGTTGTTGTTCCTTCAACCTAAATGGACAGTGCAGCGGCGTCACACAAAGGGATCAGGGTGGCAAAACAATGTTTATGTGATGATGGAAAACGTATCTTTTACTTCTTATTCAAAAATGGTCACACACTATCACAATACCCTACTACATGGACAACAGTGTGTAGGCTAGTAGCATATTGAGAAAAACATTGTAAAGTTGTTTGTCTTCTATAACGTATTGGAAAAATCACTTACTGTATCTCACAGGTTACTAACTCTTGATGAAACATTGCTTCTGTTATACTGCATTATAAACTGAAGGCTTACTCTTTTCAGGTCACATTCATGCGTGCAAATCTTGCTAGCCAGTGAGACATTGATGCAGGGACAAAGATAAACCTATGTGAGTATACCTGAAATTTCCCAGTATTTTGACAGAAAAAAATTTGTCATACTGTATGTGTCAAATATGTGTTTTCAGTTTTTGTGATGGACAAATTGCACCTACAAATGCACCAATACAGTATATGTATGATTGTATATGGAGGGTTAAGTTCAACTTGAAGTTAAGTTCAACTTGTCAAGTTCATTTTCTGCATGGCTAATACCATATTTGGACTATTATTTTTATTGCCTAAAATGCACAGGAAAGGTTTCCTTGTGGTACAGTATAAGTAGGGGATTTCCCACAGTGGGCCATGACCAATCAAGCCTATCCTGACATTACACAGCTTAACACAAGATTTAATAAGAATGCACAATTGGCTTTGGCAGTAGCAAATGTAAACGAGGACATGTTGTACCCAAGATCTGTAAAGGCACACCTTCATGCTACACTGCCACAGAGGACAAACAACAACCAAGCCTTTCTAAAATTACACAACAAGATGTTAGATACATAATTAGCTTGTGTTAGCTTGATACATTGCAAAGTAGCTAATAAATGCTGTGTTAGGAGATGAAGACAAGCACACTGGCTCTACAAAATTGCCTTCCTAGGAGAGTGGAGTAGCTCACTCAGAGCTTCACAACGATTTAAACGGATGGAAATGTAGAGCCTCCCCTGTCCCAAGTCCCACTCATCAGTTGGGGCTTAACCATCTCAGCTTCCTCCACATACCAGCACACTTGTCATCAGAGCCATATTTGTTTGGGAAATGATTGTGAATAATTTGAATGCAAATCTCCAACTCATCCTCATCACATCATAGCACCTGAGACCGTCTCAGACATGGGTGAAAGGGATATCGGCCCCAGAGAGTGTTGTTCCATAAGCAGACGGCTGGCCTCTTGTATGTCACATGCCGTCGTGCTCGCAAATGAAGAGGTGCTAATTGGTTCACCTTGTTGAGTGCAGCTCACTGGCAAGCTGGGTACCCTTTTCAACATAACATCTCTAGAGGTATTCAAACTTTGCTTGGCAAAGACCCCTATGCAACCAAGTGCTTTTCCTAATGGCACACACACACACACACACACACACACACACACACACACACACACACACACAGAAGTTGATTTGTCAAAAGGTGGTCTTTTTCCATTCAGATTCTCTGAGACTGTATATTTTCCTTTTCCAATGTGGTTACGTTTTCTGTGTGGTTTGTCTGTTTATTTGTTGATTGGATTACGCAAAAACTACAAGCTCGATTTTTTTGCATGCATGGCTGAAAGGTATAGTATGTGCCAAGAAAGAACTCATTAAAGTTTGGAAAGGAACTAAATCACTGAGCGGATCCAGAAATGTAGCTTTACTTTCCCATCACATTGCGCTCTTATAGTACTCTTTTAATTTATTGATCAAATTTGATTAGATTAGTATTTTTTTAAATAGACATTCCTGTTGTTCTCAACCACATACAGTTTGAATGCCATTGCTTTAAGACTGTTTGATGTTGGTTTGCTTACAACTATGTCTCAGGTGAATATAGACAAGTATGTTGTGGGTAGAAGGTAAGATATTCTTGTTCTTGTATCTATTTTGAAAATGTTTTTTGTTTGTACCTGTGAAAAATTGTGTTCTGTTGAGACAGGGCTTCATGAATCATGCATTGCTTAAGGTGCGTTTTGCTCCTGAATGGAAGTGGAGTGTGTTCTGTGCTGTTCTCAGGGTAGAAGTCCAGTGGTGGAGTGGAGTGTGTTCTATGCTAGTCCAGTGGTGGAGTGGAGTGTGTTCTATGCTAGTCCAGTGGTGGAGTGGAGTGTGTTCTATGCTAGTAGTCCAGTGGTGTTCTATTCTATGCTAGTCCAGTGGTGGAGTGGAGTGTGTTCTATGCTAGTCCAGTGGTGGAGTGGAGTGTGTTCTATGCTAGTCCAGTGGTGGAGTGGAGTGTGTTCTATGCTAGTCCAGTGGTGGAGTGGAGTGTGTTCTATGCTAGTCCAGTGGTGGAGTGGAGTGGAGTGTGTTCTATGCTAGTCCAGTGGTGAAGTGGAGTGTGTTCTATGCTAGTCCAGTGGTGGAGTGGAGTGGAGTGTGTTCTATGCTAGTCCAGTGGTGGAGTGGAGTGGTGTGTGTTCCTTCTTAACCAGTTCCACTCCATGCACCCCTCCCTCGTTCAATTTTAATTTTGCCCTTGAAATGTGGCCTTCTCTACATATGATCCCCTTGCGTCGCCCCTTTAGTGTGGTGAGGAGGAGAGCGAGCATCTCTGTGGCTTACTCACTTTTTCCCCCAGCAGCTTCCAAACCGCACCTTCTGCTACTTCCTTGAGATGATCAGTTGTCTCAATTCTATTACCACTGTGGGTTGGAGGGGATTCTCTGGCAGTGATGTAAAAGCAAAATAACTAGAGGGGAATGCTATAGAAAGGGCAATAAAGGGCTAGGATTAAGAAAAATATAGTATTGAAGAATTAAATAGAGGCCCTTATCCAAGTGCTGAATCAAAATAGTGTTTTCAGCCCATTCCCACAGTGTTCTCAGAATGGTAACCTGGCAGTCTGAACACCTCAAACACTCTCTGGCCACGACTCTGCCATTGTGTTGTCTGGCTCCCCCATTCTCTCAGAATGTTGGGTTATCCACTTCCTGTGTGTGAGTCAGTGTCTCAATCTGTCTTGTGCTGTATTTATGGGGAAAGCTGTTTCTGCTCTTCCGTGTTAATCTGAGCCGGGGCCAAGCGCAGGCTGGTTTGGCGCGGACACTGTGCGGTCGCAGCTGGGTCTCTTCCCTGAGCAGGGAGCCGTCTCCTCGGAAGAAGACAGACGGCTGAGGACGAGCCAGTCGTGCAATCCAGGGATCTGCAGGGAGTGCACGGGGATCCCACAAGAGTGCTGCTTTTGACTTTTGCAAGGACACACAAGCAGGTGTGTCTGTTGGAGGAGTGTCTGTGTGTTGTGTTGACAGTCACTGAGTTCATTTTCTGTACTGGAGCTGAACCACTATTGTCTTTGTCAGAGTAATGTTTACCTATTGAACAGTGTGTGTGTGCGTGTGTGTGTGTGTGTGTGTGTGTGTGTGTGTGTGTGTGTGTGTGTGTGTGTGTGTGTGTGTGTGTGTGTGTGTGCGTGTGTGATCAGGTCTTTTCCTGATCATTTCTTTTTTGGTATTCATAAAGGCCTTAATGAGTTCCTGTTGATATGTGATGTCCCTTTTCTTTGCCATCTAATCATTTAAGTAGAACTGAGCCTAATTGAGACCTGTTCCATGATTAGATCTGTGACAGCTTGTTACAAACCAGCTTGAATGTAATCTAAACAAAGACTTTGGGAACCAGGCTAAGGATTATAAACCAACATCAAGCCACTAGGAATGATCTCAGTATCTCGTCCCTCAACTGTACAACAGATTAGAGGATTGAATGTCATATTCTTTTCATCATAAAAATATTTGCATTACATGGGGGGTGGTGTAATTGTGGTGGCTATCTTTATTGGAACTTGATGTTGTTGACTCTTACACTTTCTTGACTGCAGAGTGACCACTGCTCACCCTGTTTACTCTCAGTATTCTGAGAAGTCCTTGGTTCCTTTGTTTGCGGCGGTCTCAACTGGGTTTAGGTTGGTGCGGATAAGTGGGGTTTGCCTTTGACCACTAGTCACCTCGGCTGCTCTGATGTTCTGAATCACCGTGGTGATGCTTGATGTGGACAAATCTGAGATGGTGACAATCTTCTTTTGTTCCTCGGCCAAGTGTTTACAGTAAATCAACTGGATTAATCCAAGTAAAAGTGTCTTTCCTCTGCTAATCCACATCCTCCCCTGCGTGTGTCAGCTTTGATTAGGCAGGATGGGCTCAGGGTGTAAACAAGTAAGTGAGCTTGAGAGAGGGGAAGAAATAGACAGACAGACTCAGAGTGACAGAGATGAGGAGAAAGAATGGAATGGACTGTGTCATAGTTTCCCAGGTAAATATCATTGTATTTTCAATCTCTAGAATTAAAGTTGTTTTCAATGCAGAATTGATGTAGAGCTGCCAACTCTCACACATTGAGAGTAAGATTCATTAATTTGATTGGCTCCACGCCCTCTTACACCAATCAAATGTGTAAGGGTTGGCAGCTCTGATGTAGCACTACATCAATTGGTGTGGCCCTTGTCCATAGGCAACCTTATGAGACAAGTCAAACAGTTCTTTCACCTTGAATCTTGAAACTATGAAACATAGTCAGTGAAGCGTGGCCATAATACCCTGCCCTCCTCTTTCCACTGAATCTGCCTTTGTTTCCCCCCAGTTTAGTAGTGGTGATGGTGCTGTCTGCTAACTTTAGAACTGATAATATTAGCTTTAAAGAAAAAACAGCTCTACTTATCCTAAGTTAACTATACCCATTATACTCCACCTTAACTCAGAATGCCTTAGCATGGTCTGTTTATCTTGATCATGAATGTTGTATTTGTCTAGAGTTTTCTTAAATAGACTACCTGAATGTTATTCTTATTGTGGTCACAACCTTTGAGTGTACAGGATATCTGTCGTGCACTTTATCCTGGCTGTTCACATATATGTGGGATATGGTTCTTGCCAATGAGCAGTGCTTTGGTATTTCTAACTGTTGATTTATATTGAAGCAGTCAAAACATGTTTGACCTAACTAGCTCATGCAACCACTAATGAATGTCTTTGTACTGTAATCTCTCTTTCTTTTTTTCTCTCTCTCTCGCTCTCTCTCTCACTCCCCCCCTCTCTCTCTCAGTCTCTCTCCCCCTCTCTCTCCAAGCTGAAAAAAGGTTTGTGGGGGGCTAGTCATTATATTTGTTACATTTCTGAAGACAACAGTGATGTCTGGCAGGGAGTCCTCTAATGCATCTGTCTCCATTGAGCTAAAGGTGCCTCTGAAATGGAGGGCAGACGATAGTCTTAAAAGGGTAAGCACAGTTGCCCCAGTAACTCCAGCTGCTACCTGTGGTTGAATAGCAGATTTTCTGCGAGACTGAGTTGTTGTTACAGGGGAATTGAGTGTATGTGATGGAGCTGCAGCAAAAGATATGGGACCACATAGTCCATAGCCTTCACACAGTCAAGGTACTTCCAGGTTTTAGGTAGAACAAGTAAGAAAAGAAGAAATAGATAACTTGATAGTATGATAGATAGATATGTCTTATAGTGCTTGTGAACTTCTACAAGTTATGTTTTGCACTATGTCAGAAGAACAGACACGCAAAAATAGGTTATAGCATACCAGTAGACCCTCCAGATCATTACATAGGAGGAGTATACTTATCTTTACCATTTTCATGTGAATGAAGGTTTGAACAATTAAATAAAGGTTTATTACCATATGTTTTCTTTCCATGTATAGTATATTTTTATGATATACAGTAGAAGTCAAGGTGATGTGAAAGAAAGCCCATGAACTCCACTTCCCATTAACAATAGTGTGTGAAGTTAGGACCTTTATGTCTTATAGATTGAACTGGATGGTTTAGCTGAATGCTGACAATGAGCACTTTGTGCTAGTGGGATCGACCTGTAACTTCACCCCTCTTTCAAACGGGTGTGTGTATGTGTGTCATGGCAGGGCGTCGGTGAAAAGGCCAACTGTGTAAAGAAGAACAATGATTTCTCTCACACTTTCTTTTAAGAAATGTTTGCTCGAATGTGTTAAAATACACAGATGCTTTGTGCTTTCCAGTCATGCATGTGTGTCTGTGTTTTTGTTAGCATGTGAGGGAGAGTGCGTTTTTAGTCTTGGGGTGCATGTGTCAAGATACAACACTTCTGTTGTGTAGGAGCATGTGTATAGCCCACGTTGCACGGCACGCGGTAAGCTAGTATTGGAAGCTCCTGTCGGTGCTCATCTGGCACTGACAGAAACAGCAACTGCGTTGTAATTGCAGATTTGACAGCAGGAGCTGCTGTGACATGCAGACGTGCCTGAGGGCACAAAACAAATGCTTATAGCAAAAAGAGAACGGTGAGTAGAGCTCTGATAGTCTTGCCCTACAAACGCAGTGCCGCACCTATCTGCCTCCCTACTCTTCACTCTGCCTCTCACATACTCACTCACTTATAGGCTGTGTATATCACTTCATATCAGGGAATGCTGCCATATTAAATAGTTGAGCCAAGGACCACAGATTGTAGCTTATGATCATATTTCAATCAGCCTCAGTTCTCTACTTTATCTATATGAATGCAACAAGTGCATACAGTATGACTGTCATGACATACGATTTAGGGAAATGTTTGGAAAGGTCATTTAGATGTTTATACATCAGAGAATATCCTGTAACCCTACTTAAAACCAGAGAAAAAGAGATAGCTTTAATGTTTTTATATGGCTAAATATTACATATCTTTGATGGATTTTTTTCTATCTTGAATATAACAGTACATTTGGTGAAGCTCTCTTCTGCTCAATGATGTGTGGGCATTGTAGTCAGCTTCATGTTTAATGTTAGGTTAATAGGATTGGACCTGTTTGCGCCACCTGCTTTGTTAAGGCGAGGTCATTCACCAAGCTTACACTTGTGTAATGAGATTATTTACATGTTTACATGTAAGTGCAACTGTCATGACCCTGCAACAGGCAGTGTGTGTGTGAGGAACTGTGAGCAGTACAGAGGCCCAGTCAGCATTTTTAAATGGTCTGTGCGCTGTGGGAAAGTTCTGTATTCATTAAGTGGGACTTGGAGTTAGCCCAGAGACAAGAAATCTGAGACCCTATGCAGAATGCCTAAAATGGTCAAATGTATACTTCTGTGTTGTTTATGCAATTGTGTCTCATTATAGCCTCAATAAGCTTAGAGTAGCAGAGTGGAAAAGAGGCAAATAGAAAGAAATGACAAGATCCTTTTTGATCTGGCTGGGCTTTATTACTGTCAACAGCTGGATGCAGGTCCTGGGAAGGAGGAAGTGGAGACAGGCAGGCAGATAGGCAGATTTATGAGCAGTTAGGCATTACTGAAGGACTGCAGAAATTGCATATCCTGTAGTGAGCCCTTGTGCACTTGCCAGGAGAAAGGAGCCCTTATGAGAAGGTATTAATCAGTAAGAGAGCACCTGATGACTAATGGATAGGGTATCGGTAAGGGGCTGGGGTTTGGCCATCACCACAGGGACCAAAGATTATATGATGACAGTCTAACAGGAACAGACACATTATGCAATGATTGTATGTCCTATATGTTTGGAGCAGCAGCCTTGTGGACAAATTGTGTTTATCATTTGTTCAAGCAAATGGTCAAGATCTTGTACCTCCACATTGTGTCCTCTCTATACCTTGGACTCCATATTTGTCAGACTTTGATCCTTGAAGTTGATTTAGAGTTGTTTTCTTTCTTTCTACCAGCCCTTTCATTTTCCAGTCCTTGACATTGCAACACACTGTTGACCAAGTCCTTTGTAGAATAGTGAATAATGAATTACCAACAACAGGTTTCAGCACTGTCTGTGACAGCTGCCTAGAATAAAAGCACTCTGAATGCTGACAATGTGACACACTGTTGACACTATACTGTATACATATGCACACAAATCAGTATCCTTGGTGATAAGTTTTAACTGTGCTAGGTAAAATTTATTCTTTAGGCCTGTTATTGTGTGTAAAGCAGTGAACCGCTGTAAAAAAAACAGAAACAAATGTGTATTTCAATTGTAAATGTAACAGTGAAACAGTTGTCAAACAGGAATTTATATATTATAATAATATATTGAATACACAATTGTATTTCCTCTTTTGATGCATTAGTCAGTGGTTTAGGAGAATGACTCTTAAATTGCTGGCTTATAGCTTATGAGACCGTGTTCAAATTCTGTGTGGCTGGCGGAGGTGGCAGAGGTCTGGCAATCATGAGATAAAAGGACTAGGAGTGTTTATGGTGGCGGACTGCTCCGCGCAGTGGGCAGACAGACGTGAGCAAGCTTGTAACTCCTCTGGTCAGCTTCGAGGAACACGCAATTCTCAGGGGGACACTGCTTGCTGGAACTGCACCGTTTGGCTGCTGGACAGCTACTGTTGTTTTCTCACCCTGTCCTCTGCCTAATGTTCTGTGAGTCATGTCATGGGGCATGTAAAGGAATGCCTTCATGAGCTGCGCTCACTTGGGTTCTTTCCTCCTATATGTCTGCACATGTTTTAGTAGAAAGTGAAAAGGAAATCTGGCCTTTCCCCTCAGTAACATTCTACTGTTCATTTTTGTGGTTTGCACAATGTATTTCACACATTTAGTTTAGAAATAATGCTCTCTAGACATGTGTTTGGGCCCAAGATCTCAAGTAAATGCCACTCTGTGATAGGTTTAAAAAGCACATTTAAAACCTCCCTCAGCACATTAAAGGAGTTACCCTGTGAGTGCTGATAACTTCCACTAATCACATTAGGCGTAGTCTTGCCAAGGCCTGGGCAATGACACTTGGTCTGTTTGCGTGATGAAACTTTATCAGTGGCAACAATTTATGAGTCTAAGCATTCCTGGCCATACAAGACCTCCGTTCCAAGAAGGCAAGTCTTGGGCCCTATAAATACAAGGGCCAGCAATATTGTGCGGCTAAATATAAGCTCCTCTGTCCCGCCTGCAGTGGAGACACACAAGGCGAGGAGGAAGCTGTTTCTTCTTGGGCCGGATTTCATGCTCCCTCATCGATTCACTTGGCCTGTTGGCTGCCCATTGTAATTGTGTAATCAGGCATGAGGCGCAACTGCATCATGAGGATTCCTCAAAGGTCACACCGACCTGTTTCTAACCCGATGTCACTGCCACCCCAGACGTCTTGCTCTGACTCCCAGGGAAATGCTATCGATCATCACGCCATTATCAAGAGGGGATTTACTAAAAGGGGGCCCTCTGTGTCTGCACTGTACAAGCACGACAGCAGCAGATTTCCTTTCACTTTGTAAGAGCCATATATATGTGACATTTCACAACAGACATGGTGTCCTGTAATCTGATGTCTTTCTTTAGGTTGTGCACCTCAAGTGAGTAAGGGGCTGGCTTGGCGTGGGTTTGTTGGTAATGCAGTAAGCAAAAGAGCAGCATTAGGGAGGGCTTGGCATGAACACATACCCCCACTGTTATGGATTTAGTTACTGATGTCATCATTCCGGGACAGCCAGACTGGAACGTGGCTGAGGTTCCTTATGAAAAGTGATTACATGACTTGCCGCTGATCCTGTTCGACTTTGTGCACCAGCCAAAAGCCTCTTTGTGCCCCTCCTCCCTTGTCTGCCCTGTATGGCTACAACCCCCGGCCATGTTGACACTATGATGAATTATTCAGTGCAGCTGACAGACGGTATTAGAGCCACACCTCAGATGGGGAATGGGACGAACTGTCCGCCTTTGTCTTCTGGGTCTCTCTGTTTCCGTCTGTCTTAGTCTTAACCTTCGTATGGCCTCGGAGAGCAGATTATCTATCATAGCCATAGATCACAAGAGGTGCTCATTCTGTGCAGGTCAGGGCATTAATATTGGTTCAGGAAGTGATGCATTTACGATAGCTGTTCCACTTAAACATCATGCAAAGCACATTCTGCCTCTAGTAGATGATGTTTTTAAATATTGAGCTATCTCAGCGTGTCTTAGTCCTGTAAGGCTGAACGTGGTAGCTCTTTCCTCAGGGGACATGGCCATCAGCTGAGAACCCTCCGAGTGTCCTGCCGGCCACTCTGAATGATGGCCGAGGGCCTCGGCATTCCACTGGGCCTGAGAGGCTGGCCATTTGGCACTGACCGCTACAAGGATAATACCGGCTGATTTACTGTGTCAAACTGAATCATTTTAGTCTGGCAGTCTCCCCTGAGATGCACCCTTCCAGCAGAGTCCCCTGGGCTCGTTTCAAATGCAGCAGCGGAGAGCCGCTTCTGTTGAACTCAGCAGAAGCACTGATCTGTCTGAGGATTGGGTTTTGCGGAGCCGAGTATGAGTTATGGATTGATGTCTCGGCTAATTGAAATTGAGGAGTTTGAATGGAGAAATGGCCCATATGCCCAGTGGCAGGCCACTCTGTTTTCACAGCTGTGAGGAGCCGTGAGTTGTGAAGGAGTGCTGCTACTGACCAGACATTTCTGCACAAAATTTCCTGTTCACAAACCACATCAAAGCACATTAAAAGAGCTTTAGAGTGACTTGGCCTGAATGTAAGTGTAGCATGATTTAGGAATATTTTGAAATAATTATCGTAATGTCTTAAAGCAAAGTGGTCTATTTATGAATGTGGATTTCCAAAGGTTAACCAAAAATTCAACAAGCAGTGAACATCTGAACATTTCATTTGTGTGCGTTCTGGTTGTGAGCTGGGAATCAAACACCTATTACACAAGTTAGACAAACAAGCATTCGTTCATCTAAGTGGCCATCCATGTGGTGAGTACAAAAATTGGGAGGTGTGTGATCAACCGAAATGACACCAAGCACCAGCTGACATGAAAACCCTTTTGGTGCATGAGTTGTGCAGTGCACAAGAGATTGGGCTACCTATGGAAGTGCACAACACACAACTGTAGAGCTGTTTGGAGGTGTACAGAATATGCTGATTACCGAATGAGAAGAGGTTCGTAAAAAGATGTAATGTGTACATTAAGTTCATCAGTGAACTGAGTCTTAACATGTTCATTTCTTAATGTTGGAATAGCTAAGTGCTCCTAATTGAGATAATGTTCTTTATGTGTTTCTATTGCAGTGTAATGTCTGCCAAGAACTCCTCTCCGCTGTCTCCATGTTCTGAGGGAGAATTTGGGAGGGGCCAGGAATCAGAGAAATGGGACAATGAGGAGAGAGACAGGAGGACTGACCTGGACTCTGACATGTCCCCCACACCACCACAGCGCAGCCAGTCACCTGTGGAGGAGCAGCAGCCAATCAGCAGTCAGCAACAAGACTCTGACCTGGATGGCTTTGGCTCAGCACAGCAGGTAAGATCACGAATGTCCACCCAACATTACAGTGTAGTCCTTTTTCTCCAAATCAGCTGTGGTACATTAATATGATAAATAAATCAATGTAAAAAAATAATTTATAACAACATATATAGATTCAGTGACTAATAAAGAGTATTGTGTAACACTAATGTACTATATGTATAGCCAATTGTAGATTGAGCACTTAGGTTTTCAATATTTGCTGATTTCTAATTGCATTGCAGTCTTTTTTCTGACTTCAATTTTGCAAGGATAGAGTAGAGAATGTCAATAAGGCTATCTTATGCCAAACGGGACGCAAGTGTCTTTGCTAGTTTGCCGACCGACCGAATGTTATCAATTCGGCGCCCAAAGAAGGGTCTCTGCTACAGAAATGGCACACAAAGGTGTGTTCAATCTGAGAGGAGAAGTGTGCTAACAGCAGATGAGCAATTTCAATTAGAGCACCCATCATGTCACAACTTGTAAGTAAAGAAAATCATGTAGGTAAAAATACCTGCTATAAAACGACTGAATGTGGAGTGACCTCAGTCGGTCTTAGATGTGTCACGCCTATTTTACAGTGACAGTTAGGATCATGAAGCTATTGCTTGTACAGATATTGCAATCTTATCTGCAAGATATGTGACATTGCTAATACTTTACTACTTTCAGTAATACATCGCCACTACATTTAATTCAAGGCAAAAAACAACAACAATAATAGAGATATTACACTTTTTTGTAGGACTCAGACAGCAATAAGATGAGCACTTTGTATTCTCATCTGAACAACTCCAACGTCTCGTCTCCACACAAGCCAGAGGAGCGCCCTGACCCCCTGAATGCTTCTGCTTTCGGGACGCTGGAGCGCCGCAAGGGCAGCCTGGCTGATGTGGTGGACACACTCAAACAGAAGAAGATGGAGGAGATGACAAAAACTGAACAAGATGGTAGGAGACTAATCCTTAATGCATGAAAGACACTGAACACTGAACAACATTTCAGTATGAAAATATGAGCTGCAGAGGTATTGCTAGTGAAAAAAGTCAGTTTCTCATTTGTGGTTATCGTTCTACTGCATGTTTTCAAACATAGGTTACTATAAATTTATTAAAACCACAAATTCAGGCAGAAGTGCTGGTTGGAGTACTACATTTCTTTTGCTGGTTGGAGTACTACATTTCTTTTGCTGGTTGGAGTACTACATTTCTTTTGCTGGTTGGAGTACTACATTTCTTTTGCTGGTTGGAGTACTAAATTTCTTGTCAATGAACCATGCAGTTGATACTTACACAGTGATTGTTTGTTTCCTTGGTGTATACAGTATCACTGAGGACATTATTTCTAAAAATCAAAGTGAAGTGTTTCTTCTGATAGTGGTACTATGATTTATGTACAGAGCATTATTGTGCACAGGTGTTCTGTCTGATCGAGTTTAATGCCGTAATTTTACCCCTAAAACCTATAAATCTGTTCTAGTTTGTGGCAGGGTTTCATCATGCTTTCATCAAGTTTATGGTTTCTTTATACTGTTACATTACAATGGTTGTAGATACATTTTGTTAAGGTAATTGCTCTTTTATTGAGAACTTTCTCTTCTTATCTTTACTTTTCAAACCTTTAAATGCTTTAGAACCAGTCAATCTTCAAGCAGTGAGACAGCCCCAGGCTTCCTCTTAGAACTATCGGAGAAACATATTTTCCCTTGTGATCCCCTGGGGTCAGACTATTGGATCATTTCAATAGATGGAGCTGAACAGACTTGTTGCCACATGTGCATGCTGTAGATGTTCTTGTATAGTTAAATTAACTCCTTCTTTTAGGAAACTTTATACAGAATGTGACTATGATAAGAAAATATCTGATTGCCTTTTTACCTCGTGGCTATACTATAATTGCAATGTTGGCAGACAAATATCAGCATTATTTTATTTAACATACTGTACATAAAGTGCCTGTTTCAATGAAATGTGACATACAGTAGATGTTACCAATTCAGTACGGCCATATTTTTCTCTGAATGGGTACCAACAGTCCTCCAGCAGAAAACAAACAGCTGAGTAGCAGGTCCCAGAGTTGCCTTGTCTTGCCTGACGCCAGGGACACAGATGCTGCATTGATTGTAGAGCTTTCAGATTAAGTAAATTAGACCAAGTAAAACAGACTTTGATAACCCTCTGAGCATGATAAGATTTATTCACAATCGTTATGAAGGACAGTCTTTGCAGGCACTTGCTAAAACAGAAGTGTTGAGTTAGCAACGCTCAATGGGCCACTTCACATGACTGAAAAACTGACCCAAAAGAAGAGCCGGAGCACACAGACTGTTTGAGGTGCAAACCACCAAACTGTTGTATAATGTTGTATAAACTAAACAAAAGAGATGCTGAGTTCTTTATACGCTGTAGAAAAGTGGTGGGCTTCTCAAGTGTTATGTTTCCCATTACAAGATGGCAAACAACACAATGATTGGTTAAGGGTCAAAATGTCATTCTTTGATATGCGGTCAAATTATGATTGTCTGGCCCTATGGTTGGTAAAAACACAATCAATAATCCTCTAAAAATGTCCTGACTTCTCAATCATTTCTGTGGGAGATCAGAAAGTACAACTTCTTCATTACTCTTCTTGTAGAAGTACAACACTATAGTCGCTGTAGGCAAAAGAAAGCAGCTTCAAGGAGACATCCAGTACAGACTGTGGGAGTCCTGTACCTGCTGTGAATGTGCTGCCCACACACAAAATAACATGCAGACAGGGAGGATGTCTCTGCGGTGTTCCCAATCCGAACATATTGATTACAGATCTCAATACTACAAATGATTATTTTAATGTATTGCATTTTCAGTAATTTAGTAATAAGTAATCATCAGAATGAAATGACAGTTTAGCTAAAATAAAACAGAAATATTTTGGGGATCTTCACTTCATTTTTTCGCTTTGTGCATTGCATTCCCCCATGTGACTATTTTTCAGCTTCTGTTGATGTGAATAGGTGTTTCCCTTAGTGGGCTGTCCTCGAGATGCAAGAAATAACCTGTCCCTCATTTTAGCAAAACATCTGACACTTCGAGCTTATTTTCCCACTGTTGCAGTTAAGCTAAAGAAAAAGGTAGAAAATGTTATGGAAGAGTTTTTGTCAATATGTTGCCCTGTGCCAGTTTGTAATTGATTTTTTTAATGGACATTAATAGATGTCTTTTCTTCTTCTCTTTGGCTTTCTGTTGCTCAGTAGGATCCATCTGTCTAAATGCTTGGTAGTGTAGAAGCAGGGCTAAAAATAAGATGGCAGTTTACTGTACTCAGCTCATGCGCTGAGTATTAAGGTGTGTGTGTTCTACTGCATTGATAACGTAATGAACACTGAAAAGTGAAAATCTATGTCACCAAATGGAGTTATTTAGATGATATCGTAGTGTTTGTTATTTAATATTTGCATAGACACAAATCATTCAAAACTGCTAATTTTATCTTTGTGTACTGTAATCTTCTGGAGAATTTGGTGTACAGTACGTGCATACCAGAAGTAACAAAACGGGAATAATGATGTGGTCAATTTTAGCTCATGAGAATTTTGTACAGAATTTAATTTCCAGTCCCCCCTAACACTCTAGCCTTGTTTTGTGGATAAGGGAGGGAGCTCAATAAGGGAGAAATTGGAAAGGTTTGCAAGGGGGTGGATTGAGTTGAGGTGGATTTGCTGTGATCAAATGGAATAAAATTGCATTAGTGTAACAGCCCTGACCCCTGCACTCACAATTGCTCTGTGGTAGCGCAGCACGCCGCCACTGACTTTTCCAATGGCCATTCACTCTCTGATTGTCCAAAGTGCTGTAAGTACTTGTGAGTGTTCAGTTGAATGAGAATGGCCTTCACCTCCAGCGGAGGGCTCTGTTTGGGGGAGAAAGGCAGGCTCAGCTGGAGATGCTCAATTAAAGATTGGGCTCCGGTGCTCAAGTAACATGTTAGGAGAAATGGATTGTTTATGAAGAGCATAAATGAGGTGTGCACCCTTAAGAGCTTTTTGACCTTAACATAACGTTTCCAAAATCATTTTGATGTCACATAACCTCATAACATGATGAACCTCATAGCACTTCTGCCATTGTCTGAGCGGCCCTCTGTAGGCAATTACCGACCTAGCAACTCCCCCCCCCCAAACACACACACACACACACTCCGAAATCGAAACGCAAAAGAGCTTTTTCTACAGATTGCTGTCGGTGCATTCCCTCTATATTGTATCAGTTATGTTCATACACTTTGCAAAAGAACCATATTTAGTTTGTTTATTGTTTTGTGCTTCTTAACTAGAGAGGGACCCATAGGCCATCTGTTGTCAACAATCTGTTATACACACACACACACACACACACACACACACACACACACACACACACACACACACACAAATCTATAGATTCTATATACATCTGTAAATTCAATGTAGCCTACTGAATTCCACTGTATTGTACTTTTAGTATAAAAACATACCATTACAGATGTGCTTTATGTGCTCTTACAGATGTACAGATGGGCTCTTCATAATAGTATTGAAAACTCACTGAGGTAGGCTAAATTAAAACAAGGTCACTTAATATAGGTCTTTTATCGTTTAATCTGTCCTAACACCCTTGTCGGCGTCCATTAGGCTACAGAACATGTTATCTCTCAGATTATGGCTGGGGTTCTGTCTTGACCAGTCTGCTCCATAGTCTTTACAATTAGAAGAAACACTTTTTCTCATCTCCAAGTCAAACCATCAGAACCAACCAGTAAAAGAGAAAGGGTGCTGAGAGAAGCCTGAATAATATTGGGAAAGATTTGGTGTTGATGACGTGTCATTTGCGTGTGCTGTGACACTTCTCCGCTCCCTGGTGACATGGGTGAAGTAGGTCATGTGAAGGTCATGAATTGGATTTCTCTTTCCTGGCATGTCTGGCATGATACCACACTGAATGTGCTGCTATTCGCACACAGACTTTACAGTTATGTGCGTTTATAGTCATTTACTTTACTTTACAGTCATTATTTAGGTATACAGCATTGTGTCATCATCACAGGTTTAAGGGTAATGATTCTCTTGCATGACACTTTTCTGGAACTCCTGGAACCCCCCCCCCCACACACACACACACACACAGTTTCTCCCTGCTCTGCTATCATTCTGTTGGGGTCATGACTGGGTGCATCCCCTCTCACCCCTTGACTCATGTAGACTTGGTGTATAGGAAGCCAAGAATGTTATTGCTGTGCCTGAACCCCAACGTAGCCTGGGGTTCTCGTCATCAGTGATGGGGGCAGCAGCTGGGGAGCCACATCAAAGGGGGCATTAGGCCTGGCCTCCCGAGTGCTGACAATAGAGCTCATTCTGCTGGACCGTGACTTTGTTGGGCAGCAGTGCTGACAGGTCATTTCAGCATGGCTGTTGCTGCCACTCCAACCACAGACGCAATCCAGTTAAAATGTGTGGAGTCTCACTTCCCTCTTGGCTGATTAGGAACATTATCTGTGTGTGTGTGTGTGTGTGTGTGTGTGTGTGTGTGTGTGTGTGTGTGTGTGCGTGCGTGTGTGTGTGTGTGTGTGTGTGTGTGTGTGTGTGTGTGTGTGTGTGTGTGTGTGTGTGTGTGTGTGTGTGTGTCTGTGTCTGTGTGTGTGTGTGTGTAGTGGCGGATGGATCATTGGAGATTCAGAACATTTGCTCTGTGTGAATGTGTGTATGAATAGGTGTATGTAGGGGCAAAAGGTTTTGTTGCTGTCACATGTTCATCCTTCCCTAATAGCTTTGTCACCCAAATCTGGTAAGATGTCACCTGACCCCAGCTTGCCCTTCTTTTTTCTTTGTCAGCTGACACTGTCCATCAAGGTTCAAGGCATTAATCTCAGGTGTTAATCGGCATTGTGGGTCATCCCGGATCACATTGTGTGACACATCTGCTTCCTCCGAGGCCAGGCCGGTAGAGCATGAGCACAGTGAAAGCCCGGCTAGAGAATAGGATCAGGCTTAAAGTGCTCGCGGCAGATTAGCAGTGTGTTGCTGTTGGCTCCATCCCAATGCCATGTGTAAAACCTTCCCAGCAGGAATTACTCAAGTGTAAGCACAGTTTTACAGAATCGCTGGCACTCCTTAATTGTGGCCAATGTATTGTATTTGAAAGGCATTAAGTTGAAAGGAAATGTCCATCTAGCACTACTACAAACCCGCTGCTCTCCCCCGTTTGCAGAAAACAAATAAACAAAAAAACAATTCTGCAAACCCACTGCTCTCAAAACACCTCGGAACAGAAGAGATAGTGGTTATTGCTACTTTAAATGTGTCCTAGTATGCATATACAGTACTCTCTGACAACATGGATGCAGTCCTCCTATGGATGATGACTGGATTTTTTGGCAAAGGAAGCTTGGAGTTATTTTGTAAGATGGGTCTTAGCATCAGATAGCCCTGTCACCAAAATCAGCCTTTATGGTCAGATGTCTTGCCAATGAAATGATTGTTTGGAAACATGGATTTGAATGGACAGTCTATGCTGTGTGTCTGAATGTATTTGGTAATCTGGGAGTGAGCTGTGGCGTTGTGTTTGTGTGGCCGCACACAAAGCAAGAAGCTTGTGGTCACAGCCCAACCCCTCTTTCTGACCAATCAAAAGCCTTATTCAGCCTTGCGGTGGTAGTTCTTTTTCTGTTCTCAGCCAATGATGTTTCAGATTTGGTTTGAAAGCGAGGAGGACATGTCAGCTGCTGAGAACCTCTGACAGGAGTTCATAAAACCCCAAACAACCTCAGGCACTTCTCACTCATTCAACTTTGAACAGGCAGTGACTGTAAGCAAAAAGCATACAAGAAGTTGGGATTTGAGAACTGAAGACCTTAGTTATGTTATCACGGAATATTCCGTCTTGTACATTCCACTCCTGTCCTCTCACGCCCTGGCTGAGTTGTGGCTACTGTAATGGCTCTTGTGCAGTGTGAGCAATGGGGAAGCTTGGCTGGCAGATGTGACACATAATATGTCAGCATGTTCTTATCACAGCCAACACTTAAACATTTGCAGAGAAGCCTGTTACTGCTGTTCTGGAGGTCAAGAGAAGGGGTAGACATAAAAGGATATGTTGCTATAATATGTGGTTTGTAACAACTAGAAGGGGACACATAAAAGTGTGTGCATGTGTGTGTGTGTGTGTGTGTGTGTGTGTGTGTGTGTGTGTGTGTGTGTGTGTGTGTGTGGCAGTTATGGGGATAGCAGCTGGTGCCACTTGTGCCGTTTTCTCTTTGGTATAAGCTTTTGTTGCTGTTGAACACAGGGCCTTGGTGTAACTCTAAGCCAGGTGATACATATGTCCTATTTGCCCCAAACAATGCTCTCAAACAAGGCTGACAGATTTACAGCTCCTAATATCCTCCAGATCTACCACATGCCACGGGTGTAGAATGTCCAGAACTTATCATTGGCTTGGAGTCCTACCGCTATATTCTGATGTGTACTTTAATAGCTGTGCATAGTCATAGCCAAGAGGATTTGAGCTTAGTTGCTGGTCACATGTATTGTGGTGTGTGTGTGTTTATATGTATCTGTTTGTGTGAATGGATGACAGAACTAGTAGAGAGAGTTGTAAACATTTGTTTATTCGTATTTTAGCAATTATGTTTAAATAGGGAGGTGGCTTTGTTTCCTATGTGAAGACACATCTTGTTACAAACGGTCCGATTAAGATCCATCTACGGTAAACGTCTTCTTCGCCTCTCTCTCTCCTCTTTCTTCCTGACTTTTCCTCGGCCGCCTCTCTTCTCTACCCACCCCGTCACCCCTTTTCGTCTGTGCACTTTTCGGATATGTTTATCAAACCGGAACATAAATCCTGTTGGAATTGTGCGGGAATGAACACAGATGTAGCATGGAGTTACAGGTTGTATTTTCTTCCTTAAGTGCTTTCGTAAATCTTGGCCCTTATTCTGCTTTATGTGAGCCCCGCGAGGAGGGTGTTTGGCGTGCATGACACTTGAGCTACTCTGGCTCAGGCTGTAAATATTAAGACCAAGTATACACACATGCACAAAGATATTGTGCACTATTTTAACCTGTTTAGGTATGGGGGACACATTTTGAGATTTTCTTTAAAATGAGCAGGATGAAGAGGATTTACTGTTCTGTAAAATTACAAGGTCTCCAGGTGCAATGAGATATCTGTTTTATTCATATCCTGTCAAATGTGTTCTCACCATAGACATACCACCCAGAGACCACATGACAAAATAACCCTGAAATGAAGTGGAGACTTTCCGTTGTTGTTACATGTTGATAATATACATTCCATGTGATGCAAGGCAGCATTAACTTATTTACAATAACCATAATCCTTCGTAAACAATCAGCACCTTAATTAATGGTCTTGAATCCACTAGTTGTACTTCCTGCAAGCCTCTCATGACCACTATAGCAGCATATGTTTCCGAATGCTAAGCCTCACACAATACCCATGTCCACATGAATACAAGTCCTTTTGTTAGGATCAAGTACACAAATGAGGCATTGTCCATTGAAACATTTTTAATCTATAAAAAACCCTATGGACCTCTCCCTTCTCAAATGCAGAAACTTTCTCACAGAACAAAATCTTCTCATTAACTGTATGTAGGTCCACTTGCCTCTCAAATATGTTGTGGGCTGAAATGCAGGTATTAAATGATTTCTCCTAAATTTAACTGTAAACTAAAGCTTATGGGTTTTATACTGATAAATGTTTCACTTCTTTCATTTTGCTACTTCCTATATGTTTATTAGCCTGTATATAAAATACACTGAAACACTGAAGTTAATGTTAAACATATTTTTTTTGTCATCCACTAGAATCGACTTGCATGGACAGATTTCTTTCAAAGGACTGGAAGGAGAGAATGGAAAGGCTGAATGCAAGTGAGCTTCTTGGAGAGATCAAAGGTAAGGCATCACGTTAGTGAGCTGTGTTTTAATAGACCATATAATGGGACATTCCTACACATACTGGGCCAATCCAACTACAGCAAGCTCTAAAATGCATCATCTTATAATATTCAAATATTTACAAACAATGAATAACCTACTAATTGACTTATACTTTATATCAAATCCACTCTTTATTGTTTTATGAGTTTTTCTATGTCATCTGTATGGGGTTATTAGCAATTGTGATGGCTGGGTAAGATACAAAAATCTGTGTGTTCTTCATTAGAAAAGTAAAAAATTTGTCTCAGCAAGGGAGCAAGGGCTTCATTCCATATTTTGTGGCTATTTTTGACAGTCTATCTGGCTTTGATCTAATAAAGAATGAGCAGACCTCAGACTTAGCACTTAAGACTGCAGTGCAACTAAGTCCCGTCGTCATGGGGTTGGTCCTGGCCTCACCTGTGCCTGCTCTGAACGAGCTTGGCTGCACCAGCCATCCCTACAGTTCTGCATAAAATTCCACCATAATCCCTGAACAAAAATGGATTGATTTTGAACACAAATTTAATGTAGGGTATGGGTTTGTCAATATACTGTAGCAATTAGCAAAAAGAACTGTAAAATCTTTATTATTCTGTAGCTTATCAGAAACATTAGCTAAGCCTTAAAGGGATATTCCACCATCTGGGGAATTACACTCATTTTCCACCTCCTCTTGAGGTAAACAATTGATTTTTACCTTCTCCAGTTCATCCAGTCGTTCTCTGACGAGCCTGACGATACCACTTTTAGCTCAAGCCTAGACTAGATCATTGAATCGGATTAGACCATTAGCATCTAGCCTGCTAGCATCACCTTTAAAAGTGACTAAGATTTCCGGTAATTTTCCCATTTAAAACTTGTCTCCTCTCAAGTTAGAAAGTGTAATAAGACCAATGGAAAATGAAACGTGACGATTTTCTAGGCTGATTTGACATGGAACTATACTCTCATTCAGGCGTAATAATCCAGTCACTAACCAGTCGTCTGCTGCAGCTCAACCTTGTTGCTGGAAGTTAGCCTTAGAAGGGGACTATTTTCAGGTGCTGCATGATATCATTGTGCTGCTGCGCCCATGGTGTTCCTTGATTATTACGCTGGAATGAGAGTATAGTCACTTAAAAAGAATGGCATGTTTACCAATCCAGCATAAAACTGTACACAAAGCTCAAATGTTTCTACGATGACATAACTGCTGTTGTATCAAGTCTTTTGTGTTTTGTGTCCTTCAGACTATTTCTGTCTGTGTATCCCTTCGGGACATAAAATAAAATTACCAAAACATTATTCATGTTGGGAAATGAAACAATGTTTAGTGCCCCTTTCCAAATTAATATTGAAGAAATTGAACAAGATGGAGCAAAGATGTGACATACCTGTGTGATTTTCACTTATAGACACAGATACTGTCTAATGCAAATATGACCCTTCTGATGTACAGTGTGTCAGTGACTATGACCTCCTGATTGTGCTTTATATCACATCAGATAAAATGAAAAATGAAAGCAGCATTTATTTCAGGGGACACACCACCAACACATTTCACCTCACCTTTAAAGAAAACAAATGGAAGAATGTCCGCATTTGCACAGGAATGTAAATGCTGTTTGAGCTAAGATGCAGGGCCTGCCCTGAAGTGAGTTATTGAAGCAAGCACCCAGCCATGGTGAACATTCTAAATAAGACACTTATTTGCAGACAATCTGCTCTCTCTTCAACCTGGCCATGAAAGTGCATTTGACTCTCCCTTAAAAATGGTAAGCATTTCCTCTATGAAAAAGAGAGAAAATAAACACTCATTATAGAACAGAAAGTGCATTCAGTCTCACCTGGACGTCTTATATAAGCAAACATAAGAGGGCTTGTCAGGTTGAATACTCCATGTGTACTGGTGTTAGATAGGGCTGACTTCAACCCTCATTTTTGAGATGTAGCCTCTTTCTGTTTTCAGTTTTATGATGAACTGAACTTGTAGCACACACACACACACACACACACACACACACACACACACACACACACACATACAAGGTAGAAGTGGGATACAGAGACAAGGGGATCTCTGTTCCGTTGAACTAGACTCAAAAACATGCTTATCCAATCGAATGTTCCCTATTAATTGTCTGAATGTACTGTGACAGACCTCTTAAGACCGTCCACAGGTCTTTATCTTTGAAACCTCTCAGATATAAGACATTTGTTAACTGCACAGCTATTTCAGTCATATGTACCGGTATATAAGATAATGCCCTAGCTTTACCAACCTCAAAACCTCAAAACCGACAAATCATGTTGACCCCTGAGGTGGCTGTCTTGCCGTAGCTAGTTTGAATGCCATCTACATACAGTAATCATATAGGAACGCCATGCATTTAAGGCTGCTGTTCCAATGTTGCTATTTCAATTATAATAACCAACATGTAGCTACTTGAGAATTGTGTAATAGCAATATTCTATTTTTCTATGTAATTTGATAAATGAGTGTGGTACCAGGCTTCCTAGCCTTGGCTAGAAATTCATCATAGCTGTTATCAAATTACATCTATATATATTTATATAGAAATACCTCTTTTTTGAAGGCATGTGTTTGTTAACCATTATTGTTCTATTGCACCATTGTCACTCTCAGTAATGGTTCTTCATAGCAAGGATACTCAGCCAGAGATGCTTTACTCACAACTTTGTCATTCAGGGCTAAAGAAATGTTTTCCTTTGCCAACTTTTCAAATCAACTCTACACGATGCATGTCCACACCTAATGCTGGCAGCACAGCTTGAGATTCAAAAAGGTTATTTAATTTAAATTAAATTAAATTAACAAAATTGCTCCTGAAATAAATCACCTTTTTGACTCGTCCTTTAAAGATATATTAATTGTGAAGGGTGGAGATGGTGGTGAAAAGAGAGGATATCAATGAGAAACAAAAATGAAGTAGCCAAAACCCTGAAACTGAACAAGTCAAAAAACAAGAAAATGTCATCAAAGACATACTACAGCACAGAGCAGTAGAGATAGAAGAGAGAAGAAGAGCAGAGAGCAGGATGAAAGAGAGAAAGGATAGAGGGATAGAAGAGAGAAGAAGAGCAGAGAGCAGGATGAAAGAGAGAGGATAGAGGGATAGAAGAGAGAAGAAGAGCAGAGAGCAGGATGAAAGAGAGAGAGGATAGAGGAATGTCTCCATGAGTGCAAAAGGGCTTTTGGGCCTGAGCTGAGAGTAGCAGGCCATTGTAGTGCATGTTGGTGTGAGGTGGGTGTTGGAGCACCCTGCGTGGCCCACATAGCCTCAGGGTCTCTACAAAGGAGAGTGTCTGAGACATGCACACCATTCACCACACTGCCAAAGTCCACACACGCTCAAAACAGATACAGACAGACACAGAGGCAGGTCAGTAGGCAGACACAGACTGAAAAGTGTGCCTGTTAAACACTGCATAGCAATATTGTATCTCAAATCTGTTTTATAATAATCTCATTTCTCAAACTAACACCCTATAAGTACTTTTTGATAATTGCAAATCATATGGATTAGGCCCTTTACTTTTCTTGTATCCATTTGCCAGATTAGTTTTGTTTAATTGGCCTCTTCGATTTGTGTCACATCAAAAACGTCATGCATATTTCTGTAGTGCAGTGATTTGGATTTTACATTTTGCTGTGAATGAGCAAAATACAAATTCTAGTTTTGTGAGTAAATAAAGGTTTATCCATATAGACCCAGAGGTCTTGATCTTGGTTATCCGTTTTAATTAGATCAAATGTAAAGCTCAAAAGCCAGAAACCAATTATAGGCAATTACACCCCAAGCTTGGCACAACAAATTCCAGTTAGAGACACAGAAAGTGCATTGTTCCAAGCTAAACTAATCCCAAGTTAGGGTCCCTTTGTTGTCAGGAATGGATGGATGCCATTTGCGATGTCAGTTCACATCACTGTTGAAATAGGACATTACAACAAACTCATAGGGTGTGTAAGTGACAATCCCAGCATGTTTCTGAATGGACATTGGTCAGTTCTGCTCTCCGTTTTGATGACCTGAAGGGGGAGATGTTGGTTGTTGGAGGGAAGAAAATGGGGGCTGAGTGGCATTCCACTGTGGCATTGCTGTTCTCAGAGGTTTCAAAAGAATATGACAAGGGATATATTACAGCGAATGCCACCAGTTCCCCTGAATCATGTGGAGTTTCACTGGACCATCTGGGACTGTGCATGCTGCTATACCTGTGAAATCATAGCATGTCCTTTGCTCACAGAATTTGCTCAGTAGACAATGCCTGTTGGTTGATAAAAAATGTGATAATACTGGCAACATTTTTGTTATCCATTGATATCTGATGTTTTGGTATACTGTACCTATGCTAATTAAAAAAAAATGTTGTCTGTGATGATGAATTAATAGCATTTAATTTCCTCTAATTGGAATGAGGTCAGTAAAAGGAATTTTTCATAAACCATCGAAACCAAAAACTCTGGGGGATTGTACCAGTAACACTGGTTATATTCACAGTCAGTGCTACTCTTGGATTACCATTGAGTCTGCTGATTACTAGCACATGGCCCACTCAGGGATGCACTTATGACTACCACATGTGTGTGCATGCAATATTTACTTTAATGAACTATAATCATTTAAAGCGCCTTCTTTATTTACAGTATGGTAACATCTGCACTGATAATTTACAAAACCTTGTAAAACTAATCTAACTAGATACTTGATAATCAGTTTCTTGTTGCATATTGTCAAAATTAGGTTACTTCAACTGTAGCCTACAAAGACAGTGTGCAACTATTGGTCAAACCCAATGACCTAGTGGTTATGCTAATAGCCTGAAGTCTCAGACAGCATTGTTTTTACCATTACTATCTGAAGAATGTTGTAATTGTAGCACTTTACAGACTAGTAATAAGTGGGTAGTATCATGGCCAATTATTGGGTACAATTCTAATAACAATGACAAATTACTTGTAAATGTAGAACTAAAATGATAAGATAGTATTTTGTGGTAATAATTCCATGGCAGTTACATTGTATTGGGTCTGTAAAATTGCCAAAAGGTTCACCAAAAACATACAAATATACTGTCATTGCCTCAGCTGGTACACCTAACTGTGCACTGTGATTAAGAAAAAAATGTTCTTGTGCTATTTCTTCCTTTCTCCCTCTGTCCTCTCTCTGGTAGGTACTCCAGAGAGTCTGGAGGAGAAGGAGCAGCAGCTCTCTACCATGATCACTCAGCTCATCAGTCTGCGGGAGCAGCTCCTGGCCGCCCATGATGAGCAAAAGAAGATGGCTGCCTCACAAATGGAGAAGCAGCGGCAACAGATGGAGCTGGCTCGCCAACAGCAGGAGCAGGTGAAGCTCAGCTCACACCACCTACTGTCTCCACCTCTGAAGCATGAGGCCAGACATCCACTCTTTAGACT